>NW_015116981.1:0-1136 GCF_001443285.1 Poecilia latipinna | reverse complement strand
CTTGTGTAGATTGACCACCAGTTGCCTCAGGAAGAATTCATGCTTAGCAGTGTTGTGTTCAAGACCACCTAACCCGAGACCAAGACAAGACCAAGACCAGAGTGTATCGAGACCGAGACAAGACCAAGACTTTTAGGGTCCGAGACCAAGTCAAGACCAAGACTGAAGGGAGTCGAGACCGAGTCAAGACCAAGACCAGCGGCCCACGCTACATGATACTATAAAATGTAAAATATGATCGAAATTGCTTCTCAAAATAATCTGAAAGATCCATATTCCCATAAAAACACCTAGATATTAAATACTTAATAAATTTTACCAATATTAAAGTGAAGTGCTACAATCTGCTGTGGTCTCGTGCCATCCCTAAAAAAATAACGCCCATATTAGTCATGTCAGAAACCATCACTGTCTGCACCTTTAAACATAGCAATTGAGGCAATGCTCTGACGGTAAATAACGCTCAACTATGAACACTGACCAGGGAGCAACAAAGAAGTAACCAAGCACAAGGCGCTCACTGTGACTGTTTTCACCCTCTCTCCCGCTACATGAGGCCAGGTAGTCTGACACCATGGCAGACATGACAGCTGCCACTTTGAACAAAAACGATCATAGAGCAATGTGCATGCTTTATCATTCTCGTGTTTTATTTATTCGTTAATTAAAAAAATATCAATGCATATGATTAAATAATGATAGCTACTGCAGTGTACCCAAAGCATTACAAGAACAAAGAACGGCTCCCAGTGACCCTCCAGTCCTATTTTCTAAGTAAAGAGCCGTTCAGAAGAACCGGACTGTTCCTGAATATCACATCATTATATTGCAGACTTTTGGACACAGCATTGTGCCATATATGAAACCAGTCAGTCAACACCTCCGCACAATAATTCAGTAGTGAGTGACAACTTTGTTCATCACAAATGCAACATGTGTCTCTATACAGCTAGCTTTGCTAACATCACATCAACAGAGCTTACCTTTCTTTGAGCTTCTTTTCTAAGTGACACAAAAAGTTAGACATCCTCACCATCTGTGAAAGCAAAGCACTGCTGAATTTACATGCCACCATTGGCTTTCTTGATTTATGCAGCACAATTCTTTACCAGTGTTTCTCAACCCTGGTCCTCACC
>NW_015116980.1:19710-25110 GCF_001443285.1 Poecilia latipinna | reverse complement strand
AACACACAACAACACACACCACCACACACCACCACACAGCAACACACACCACCACACACCACCACACAGCAACACACACCACCACACACCACCACACACCAACACACAACAACACACACCACCACACAGCAACACACAGCAACACACAGCAACATGCAGCTGGGCTCACTGCAGGCTCTGGACGACGTGCTCCACGTTGCTGGTGTGGATGTTGTGGCGTTCCAGCAGGCCGCTGTAGCTGGAGCCCTTCATGGCTAGCTGAAAGAAACCAGAGGTCAAAGGTCGAGCTGATGGAGCCCTGGGGGTTTTGTTCTCAGCTGTCAGCACCAACAGAAACAGAACAAGTTCTAGCTGTGGAAAACAGTCGCTGACTGGCAGCATCACTCCTCCTGACCAGCAGGGGGCGACAGTGGAGAGGAAAGACCCCATTTTGATAGGAAAAACTTCAGCAGAACCAGAACTTGGTACAAGCAGCCATCTGCCCCGACCGGCTGGAGGTAGAGAACACATTAGAAACATAAGAGCCTTGGGGTTTAGTGCCTGGCTCAGGGGCAAAAAGGAAATAATGTATAAACACAACAGGGTTAAAGTGTTTCCGTCACTGTTACAGGAAGCTGCTCCAGGCAGACAGTCAGCCTGGAGGGGCTGGACACAGGCACGCCACACTTTTCAGATTTTAATGTGTAAACATCCAGAAACTCCAATTTCCCTCCACATACCAGATATGCACCGCCCAGTATTCCTGACCCGTTTAGATCCAACAGAACCACAAATACCAGAACCCTGACCCAGAACGACCAGAACCCTGACCAGTATAACCCAGTCTCAGTGTGGCCCATCCAACTGTGGACCCGTCCAGAACAGTTCCTTACCAGCTGCTTCAGGTCCTCTTCAGATAGTCCGGCGTACCGGTACCGCTGCTGCTCGAACTCATACCGGGTGGTTTTGGTAACCACGGCAACCCTGTCCGGTTTGAACCCAGTTCTTGGTTCCGTGGAGGAGCCACCTGCCGCGGCGTGCAGAGGCCGCAGGAAGCCGCTCCTGGCCACCCTGTTCCCGAACCGCAGCAGGTTCACCACCGGGCAGCGAGCCATTCCTCCGAGCGGGGCGGGAACCAGGACCTGAAAGCCGGATTATGGCGAACGGAACCGAGCCGAGGGTTCTGGAGCTGCTGTTAATGAGGGGACATGGTCGGTCCAGGTGCAGCCGTCAGTCCGTGAAGGTCACCGGGTCTAGCCGCTGTCCAGCCCGGTGTCTCTGTGAGGAAGACAGCAACAGTTGACCAGCTGGTTAACTAGTTAGCCGCTAACCTGGTTAACTCGCGGTGGTGCTGACCCAGCTAAAGCTGCTAGCAGCGGGGCTCTTTGCAGCCCTAAAGCCGCTTATTGAAGCCGTTCCTCGGATTTAACTCGTCAGCTCGGAGCGCAATGAAGCAGCGACTCGGTTCTGAACAGGACCAGAACCAGAAGACATTAAATAAAGAGAAAAACATGAAACTACAGAGAAGCAAAGCTGCTAAACATACCAGGCACCTTGGCACGTACTCCGAATCTACGTAACCTACGTAGAGTTCCTCTGGATTGGCTACGTACGTGACGCAGCAGGTGCTGGAAATTCCAGCTTCTCTCCGAGATCCGCTTCATTTGGCTCCTAAAAGAGTCGGATTTTCTAGCCGCCAACCGGCTCTTTAATTTCTACTTACACTACAGCTTAAGTCATAGGATTTCACTATGGGGGTCGTGACCCCTAGGGGGGTCGCGGAGGTACTGCATGGGGGTCGTGAAATTTCTCATAAATTAGACAGTTTTTGCATATTGTTGCGTTTTAAATACTCATTAACATAAGTATAGCCTGTTACAAATTACTGAAATAAGGCATTAAATAATATACTACAGTTATAAATGAACTCATTCAGTGAGCAAAAGCTGTCAATTATGTTAAAAGTTTTTCATTTTTATGCAAAATAACAGTTTGTTCATGGCAGTGGCGTTATTAGGAGATCACTATTGTATTTTAATTCATGCTTAGAGCTGCAGTTTGCTTCTTCTGATTGGAATCAACCATAAAAAAGATTTGAAATCAAAGATTTTGGTCTTTTTAAAGAATTGAAAGTTTGGATTTTAGTCTGAATTTCGCTTTGGATGTATTTCTTCCTTTCTTGTATTTTAATTCAACTATTGGAGGATGAAGGTCTGATGCGGTATCAGAGCCAGAACCGACATCATTTCCCAGTGTTTGGGTCTCATTCTGCAGTCTGAGGAGTCGGAACCGAGCTGGAAGACGCACAGATGGGTTATTCCGTTCACAGAGCCTCCTGGATTTGAGGTTTGTGAAAGTCTGCCTGACCTGGTCCTGGTCCTGATTTGGGGGAATCTTCTCCTCTAATTTTACCCCGTCCTCCTGGGAACGCCTCTCCACGCAGTCAGGTCACCTATTCCCGCTCCAGCTCCACTTTTCCAGCTAATTGTGCTGCGGTTTCCCTCTGAGGACCATCCTGAACTATAACAAGTCCCGAGCGGGACGGAGCGCATCCTCCAAACCTCATTCCTGTTTTCCGCCTGAAACGATTCGGTTTATTCCCACAAACAGACGCGACGTGTTCGCAGCTTCCCAGAGGAGGAGCGGAGAGGGAACGGACGGAGTCCTGGGAGGTTTCACACCTGAAACTGTGTCAGAGGACGTCTCCTGATCTGTCCTCCTGTCCCCGTCCCTCCCTCCGCCGGAGCGGGAGGTGAAGAAGCTCAGCGCTCAGATCAGAGCAGGAAGTTTCCTCCGACTCTGCAGCCGCATCACTGAGACCGGAGAGGCAGACAGGTGAGCAGATTCATCCTTATTTACACGATGCAGCAGGAGAGGAACCGGGTTCAAGATGGAGGGAAGCATCTTCACCATCACCATCATCATCCCAGAGTTCTCCTGTTGGATCAAATGTCTCCTCAGACTTTAACCTTTAAATTAAACTAATTCCAAATTGGCTAATTCCGCAGCAGATCGGTTGAATCGAGGTTAATCAATAACTAACATAATCCTCACTAATTTAGTCTGCGATTAATCGTTATCTGAAAACTGTACAAAAATACATTTCGTACTTAAGATAAAAACATTTTAGTCTGTAAATCTGTTTTAGCCTGTTGTAGTTTTAGTTTCACCACATTTACTAAAGCAATGCTTTTAAAGTTTAGGCAATAAAATGTTTGTTTTCTTATTTTTAAAAGGAATTTAATTGTTTATTTTGATCTTTTAATGTATTTCTAATATTGTATAAAAAAGCTTAATGAATGTGCCATTATTGATTAACTGGTTAATCATCAGAATAATAGATTAATCGATTGCTAAAATAATTGTTAGCTGCTGCCTTAGTTTGTTCATTTTTACCCCAAATGAATCACTTTGGCTGAAACTGGAGTCTGAATCCCAGTTTCAGAGATCCAACCGGCACTGAACCAAACCTTAACGCAGTTTATCTGTTTGGATTTAAACATTTCTGGAAAAGATCTTGGACGCTAACATCCTTCCAGCAGGAGGTAGAACCGAAATACTGAGGAGAAATGATCTGGGAAAGTTTTTCCTCCATTGTTCCCTGCAAACATCGGATCCTGACGAACATTTTCTCCCAGCAGGAAACACGTCCGGCGGACACTGTGACGTAAATATGCTGTGAAAAAAGTATTCACATGTTTCTTATTTTATTTTGTCACAGTTAAATGCTAGCTAAATGTGTTGCTTTGTTTGGCTAGCATTCAAATTTACTTCCCGATAACCGGATGTGGACTGTCAAAATAAAAGCGGGGTCTTGCGCTAATCTCCAGCTAGCGCAGTAACTGTTTCTGCAGCTCCTTTGGTAAACACCTGAGTTACATTTAAAACAGCCCGCGCTTTGTTTTATCCTGAAATGATGTAAAAGAGAAGAAGTAAAAGAAAAAAAAAAAATCCGATGAGCTTCGCAAGACCCAGTTTATATTTTGATCGTCCACTTCCGGTTATCAGCAAGTCAATTTGCATATTAACTAAACATTTAGCTCGGAGTTAAATATCTAAAGATTTTGCTTGTTAGCTAAATATTCAGTTAACAAGTTATTTAGTTACTAAGCTAAATATTTAACCACCAACTAAATATTTAATTCATAAACTAATTAGTTAGCAAGCTACATGTTTAGTGCTAAATCAGAACTAGCTTGAAGCTACATATTCATCCAGCTAACTGGACATTTAGTTTTAAACTGTGACATTGATCCCATTTGGCTAAATAACCCAAGTTTCTGCTGCTAATTTTCATCGTGCAGCTTTTCAAACATCACTATGATTTAAATGAGGGTTTGTGTTTTTACAGGGCGACATGGTGGAACAAGTCAATGAATCTTTATTCATTCACTGATTCTGATGTTGTTTTTGGTGACATGTTGGTGTCATTGCTGCCTCACAGGAAGTAGACTTTTTTATTTATTCTTTATTAGAAAAGCCGTGTATCATCTGTCTGTTCTGTTCTCAGGACAGGCCACGTAGTGAGAGGTTGTGGGTTTGAATCCCGGCCGAATAACGGAGCAGGATGCAGCGGATCAGGGAAGGGATCCACATCCGGACCATGAAGGCCAAGAGGAAAGTGGAGGAGATCTCCAAGGAGGACGTCCAGGCCTTCCTGAGGAAGAACGCGTTCGTCCTCTTCACTGTGGGCGCCGTGGTCGTAGGTGTGTGGTCCTCAGCAGGCGTCCTGCCGTCCGGCTGCGGCCGAGTGGAGAGTCACTGGTTCCTCTCTGTGCAGGGATCATCCTGGGCTTCGCTCTGCGTCCCTACAGGATGAGCTACCGCGAGGTGAAGTACTTCTCCTTTCCTGGAGAAGTTCTGATGAGGATGCTGCAGATGCTGGTGCTGCCGCTGCTCGTCTCCAGCCTGATCACCGGTCAGATTCCTCCGCCACGTATCCATCCACAGCCCATTGTCAGGTTACCTGCTGCTGCAGGACCAAATGGAGCCAAACAAAGACTCTTGTTTCACTGAGTCTGAAATGTTCAACCAGCCCTTTAAATAGGCTCAATGTGAATAAAATGTCTTAAAGTAAAACCCATCATCAGTCATGAAGGTCCTGAAACACCTTCAGGCAGAAAGGCAGGAAGTTTCTCCAGTTTGGATTCGCTGAGATCTTTATTTCTAAACAATATTTTCTATAATTTAATGTCAAATCAGAGAATCTTCCAGAGGAACCAAATGAAACATTAAGATCCTCCGTTAGCAATGAGAACCAGACAGAACGTCTCGATCGGATAAAAACTGACCAAGTTCCAGTCAGGGTCAATCAAGGTCAGTCAGGGTCAATCAGGTTTAATCAGGGTCAATCAGGATCAATCAGGGTCAGTCAGGGTCAATCAGGGTCAATCAGGGTCAGTCAGGGTCAATCAGGGTCAA
>NW_015116980.1:14377-15589 GCF_001443285.1 Poecilia latipinna | reverse complement strand
AACTTGTCTCACACTTTACAATACTGTAAGAAATACTTAACAAGTAAGTGATGAAAAAAAAACTGAAATTCATCATCAACAGATTTAATCTATTAGTTTCTTAGAGCTTTAATGTCTGTTTATTTCTAACAGGTACATTTTATGTTTAAGTTCTTTACTAAATATCAATCAGTTTTTAGGAGAATTTGGATGTAAATGTTAAAACTTTAGAAGAAATCTGTTGATAAACATTAAAATATCAGAGGATAATTATTAAATGTTGATGTCATAATTTAGACAAACAGGTTTGGATTCCTGATGAGAAAATGTTCATTTGAGTCCAAAGACTTTAGACCAGAATAACTGATCCTCTGTGGATAAATGGTGTGAACTCAGCTTCTGTTTGCATGTGGAGGATTTTAAAACGAGTGTTTATTAAATGAATGTTTATTAAATGAATGTTTATTAAATGAATGTTTATCATCAGCCCCTCCCAGCTGTAATAACCGTTGGCGGTTTCAGGCATGGCGGCTCTGGACAGCAAGGCGTCAGGAAAGATGGGGATGCGCGCGGTGATTTACTACATGACCACCACCATCATCGCCGTCTTCATCGGGATCATCATCGTCCTCATCATCCATCCAGGAAGAGGCTCCAAGGACGAGTTTGGGAAGCAGCAGACCATCGAGCAGGTCAGCCCCGCCGACGCCTTCCTGGACCTCATCAGGTGATTTCAGACTCAAACGTCCCAAAGTTCAACCAGCCGGCGAGTCGCAGCTAAACGCTTTCTATGGTCTCGTTTCAGAAACATGTTCCCTCCAAACCTGGTCCAGGCCTGCACACAGCAGGTCAGTGATTCAGATGAAGCAGCCGAAACGTTTCACCTCGTTTTCATCAGCACCTCTTACAACCTGCAGGGCTTCACTACAGAACGTTACAGAAAATGTTTTATTTAGGCAGCTTTAATTTTTAATAACGATGAATCATTAAGGCAGAAAAAGTTTCATAAACTCAAAATAAACACAGAGAACATTTAAGGTTCAATTTGTTCTTGTTTTATGATCTGAATCTGGTGAAAATGTCAAACAGGAATCAGTCTGACGACAGGAACAAGGTTTTATCTCAACATGGTGATTCCCATGGAAACGGCCAAATGAAAGATGACATGCAGGGTCGTGCAGAGGCCACTAGTGATGGGTCCAGCAACACCAACGCGCCGGCGCATCTATCCAG
>NW_015116980.1:7908-10983 GCF_001443285.1 Poecilia latipinna | reverse complement strand
ATGTCAAACAGGAATCAGTCTGACGACAGGAACAAGGTTTTATCTCAACATGGTGATTCCCATGGAAACGGCCAAATGAAAGATGACATGCAGGGTCGTGCAGAGGCCACTAGTGATGGGTCCAGCAACACCAACGCGCCGGCGCATCTATCCAGCCCATAGACCAACACCCGTGTCGGTGCGCGTATTGGTTTCAGCAAGTCACATGACCAATACAGGAACTGTGTCGAAATGACACTGGATGCCAAACTGTGTTTATAAGGAAGCGAATCTGTCAACGGGATGCATTTGCCAAAAGAATTCGTGATCTTTTTTGGTGCAGCGTCAACTATGGAACAGCCTCCAAACAAACGAAAGTTTTCTGCTGTGTGGGAGCATTTTGATCTTACATCGGAAGATAAGGTATTTATTTTTCATTTTGTCGTTTCTTCCGGTTCTTTTCAGCTTCTACTTGATCTATCTGAATCCAAATTCAGCTGAAATTGACTCTTAGTTTACTTTCATATTATGTTCTACAGGTTAGGTGTCGCATATGTTTGACAGAATTGTCTTATGTAAATAAATCCACCTCCTCAATGCTGAGGCATTATAGGGCCAAACATGAGAATGAAGTCCCAGATACACCTAGAATAACTTCAGGTATACAGCCATTTTACAAATTACTCAGTTGCTTTTAATAAGTTATTTAATCTAAATGTATTGTTTACTTCATTTTTAACCATGAAGCTTCTAGGAAGCAAATGCTGGATGAGGCTCTACTGAATTTCATAGTGATGGTTTGCCAGCCTCTCAGTATTGTGGAGAGTGAAGAGTTTCAGGAACTGGTTCAAGCCCTTAAACCTTCATATGGTTTGCCAACCAGAAAGGTTTGTGTGGAAATTATCTAAAGTAGTAGTTTAAATTAAAAGTATAATTTAATCTTTAATTTTCATATATTGATTTTGTTTTGGTTTCACTGATATCATTTTCAGACCATCAAACAAATGCTGGCCACAAAGTTTGAGGAGGAACAGGAACGAGTGAAAATGGAAGTACAGCAAGCTGTGGCAGTGAGCATAACGGCTGACATGTGGACCTCTGTGAACATGGAGGCTCATTTGGCTCTTACCTGTCACTACATTAATGAAAATCTGCAGTTGTGTACATCTGTGTTAGGAGTAAGTCACAATTTGGCCCAAGTCATAATGGAGGACTGGGCCATAACCAATAAAGTAAGGTGTCTTGTGACTGATGCAGCACCAAACATGATCGCATCCGCTAGGCAGCTAGTAATTCGGCACTCGATTTGCACTGCACATACTCTCAATTTATTAATTAGAAAATCATGTGATCAGATCCCCACACTTACATCCATCAGACAGAAATCTAGGCACATTGTCACACACTTCAGATCAAGCACTACAGCCAAAGAGAAGCTTGCTCAAGTGCAGCAACAGATGGGACGACCAATCCTGAAACTTATCAATGAGGCGCCAACACGCTGGATCAGCACATATGAAATGCTGTCAAGGCTACATGATGAGAGGGAACCAGTGTGGGTGTCTCTGGCCTCCCTAACAGCAGATTTTACTCCACTTACAGCTGATGAGCATAACATAGGAGAAACTTTTTGTGCTTGCTCTTTTCCATCAAGCTACAGTGGAGTTGTCTGAAGAGAGGCGAGTGTCAGGATCCAAGGTCATCCCAATGATGAAAATGCTCTATCTTGCACTAGAGAGTAATGCATCAACCTTGCACACACAGCCAGCCATACACCTACATGAAAACCTGAAGCGTCGAGTCACAGACACTCTTCCAATCTGGAGTCAAAAAGTGTGTTGACCCTAGCAACACTTCTAGACCCCAGATTTAAATCACTTGGGTTCTGCAGTTCCTCCAAATACAATGAGGCCATCAGTAGACTGCGGTCAGAATGCGCGTCTATTATCGGACACACAAATGAGCCCCAGCTGGGACCGTCTTCACAACAGCTGTCTGCACCCAACTCAGGCATGTTATTCAGCATTATTTGTTGTTTGTTTGGACAAGATGTACTAAAATGTCAATTTGTTGTTTTTAGATAACCTTTGGCACCATCTTGACACCGAAGTAGGCAAGCAGACCAAAAGTGCCACAGCTGATGCCATCCAGGAGGTGCAACGATATCTTGCAGAGGGGAATATTGCCAGATGTCAGGATCCAATGTCATACTGGCAGAACCACAAGACCATTCATCCTAACCTCTTCCAGTTGTCATTGCAATACCTTTGCACTCCAGCCTCATCTGTGCCATGTGAGAGGGTGTTTTCCACCGCAGGAGAAGTTGTGTCAAAAAAGCGTAATAGACTGAATTTCAAAACGTTGGAAAAACTTATTTTTTTGAATAAAAATGTGTGAAAAAACTCCAGTCCACGAGCATCCTCATTCCAAACACATTCACTTAAATTTTCACTTTATTGTACATATTCACATTATTTATGGACTCTATCCAAGAATAACAAATATTTTAAATTTCACTTATGAAATAATACAATGTATAATAAAATCCAATGACTTCAATCTTCATCCATCCATCCATTTTCTGAACACCCTTGTCCCTCAGTGGGGTCGGGAGGTGCTGGTCCCTATCTCCAGCTAACGTTCCGGGCGAGAGGCGGGGTCACCCTGGACAGGTCGCCAGTCTGTCGCAGGGCGACTTCAATCTTATTGTCATAAAATTCTAAGTCATCAAATCAGTCTAACTACATTTCCTGTAGGGATTTTTAATGTCCAGCAGGTGTCAGTATTCAGTGACACAGTATCGACACAGTATCAATACAGTGTTGCTATGAGTCGAAACGCCTCATTTACCCATCACTAGAGGCCACTAAGGGCCAGGGGCTCTAAAACCAAGGGGCCCATCTAACCGCCTTCTAGGACAGAATATTAAAGCCTCTCAGCTTTCAGAGTTTAATAAAAATGATAAATTACTAAAGAGATATACAATCAAAGCTCAGGAAAATCTCTCTATAGAGCATATAACTATGGATATGTAAGATATTTTATTAGTAATTTCTTTCTGCAGGTCTGTTTTGCTATAGGAAAGTTTTGCAATAT
>NW_015116980.1:0-3094 GCF_001443285.1 Poecilia latipinna | reverse complement strand
GTACATGTTATTATGTGTCAGAAGAGGGCTTAGGAAATGATAATACAAAAAACAAAATAAAATGGACCAAAAGGCTGGGGGCAAGGAGCAAAAGGGGCAGGTGCTCAGGCCCCTTCAGCCCCCCCCTCTGCACGTGCCTGCTGATATGCAGTAACTAACGTGACTGATAGACGCTGTTTGCTGAACGATTTGTTCATTTGAACTGAAACTGAGTGAAAAAGCAGCTAAAGGTAAAATGAAAATCATCCATAATGTCAGTGGCAGGAAAACGTCTGCTGATCCGCTAAAAGCACGTGTAGCGCGTTAGCTAACTTTAAAAACATTTAGAGCCACTAAATTAATTTTTCCATATAAAGTATAACTTCACTGTTTGTGATGCAGCAAATGACGTTTATTCTGTACCCAGAATGCATCACTGCTGACGGTTTACAGTTTGAACTGCTGGTGTCCTGATGTCTACGATCAATTAGGCTAAATTAGTAGAGCTAGCAAAACTCAACAACTGAAAGTTTAGAAAAAACCCTTCCCGACCTTTACAGCCTGGTGTAATGTCGGATCTGACCTGTGGAGGGCGATAAAGAACACATGTTCAGTCATTGACACATGGTGGGTATCAACATGGCTGAAGTAAGAGCTTTAGCATTAGCTTCAGCTAAATACCGTTAGCGTCTGCTAAATCCTTCAGGTGTGTTCTGTAGATCCAACCAGCCGATCCTCTGAGGTTCTGATCCAGAGAGACGTGATTGGTTGGCTGGTTGGCCATGATGAGAACTTCCTGTTCCTGTTCTTCACTTCCTGAAGAAGCTCAGCTGGACTGAGACCCAGTGAAGGAGGAGAACCCGACCTGACTGATTGAACTCAAACTCTCCTCTCTCAACAGTTCAAGACCAAATATGGAAAGAGGAAGGTCCATGTGACGGTCACGGTGAACGAGTCGCTCTTCAACTCCACCAACGGCACCCAGGAGGTCATGGAGGTCACCAGGGAGGAGGTGATCCCCATACCTGGCCAGGTGAACGGGGTCAACGCTCTCGGCCTGGTGGTCTTCTCCATGTGCTTCGGTCTGATAATCGGCAACATGAAGGAGCAGGGCCAGGTCCTCAGAGACTTCTTCGACAGCCTGAATGAAGCCATCATGAGCCTGGTGGCCATCATCATGTGGTAAATCTTTGTTCTCCTGGTCCGGACCTGAAGCGGTCGACCTGCAGTCACTCTGGTCTTCGTCTCCTTGCAGGTACGCTCCCATCGGCATCCTGTTTCTGATCGCAGGGAAGATCGTGGAGATGGATGACCTGACACAGATGGGCGGCCAGCTGGGCATGTACACCATCACCGTCATCATCGGGCTGCTGATCCACGGCGTTCTCATTCTGCCCACGCTGTATTTCGTCATCACTCGACAGAATCCCTTCATCTTCATCGCTGGGCTCCTACAGGCTCTGGTCACGGCTTTGGGAACATCTTCCAGGTGAGGAAGGTTTTCTTCTCTCTGCCAGTCACTCATCAAGCACCAGGCCACCTGCTGGGCCCTCTGACCACCAGCAGGTGGCGCTAGTGAAATGTTCTGCCCAAAGACACATTGACAGATCAGGAGTCGAACCGGCAACCCACCGACAGAGGGACAACCTGCTACCACCGTCGTCCAAATGAAGCTTCTATCTTCAGCCTCAGCTAAAGCGTTAGCCTAATCCGTTAGCCTCATCCATTAGCCTCATCCGGTAGCTTTGTTTCCATCCAAATGTCAGGATGAATTCTGATATTTTTTAAATTTCTTCTCCATCTGCTGGTTCAGAGAATTAAGAGATAAAAAAGTCACTTTGAAAAATGAACCTTCATGTTTTCATCCTGAATGATCTGAATTATTATTGAGTCTGTAACTTTACAAACTGCAGATCTAGAGTTGGAAATCTAGACCATCTAGACTTTCAGACTGACTTCCAGCTGAGATCTGAGTCTGTGTGACTCTTGAAGCCCGGTCCGGGTCGTCAGGCGGACTCAGAACCAGCGTTCTGGGTCCGGTCGGTACCGTAGTTCCTCTGAAGCGTCTGTTCTGTCCGTGTCGCCGTCCAGCTCTGCCACGCTGCCCGTCACCTTCAAGTGTCTGGAGGAGAACAACCGCATCGACAAGCGGATCACGCGCTTCGTGCTGCCGGTCGGCGCCACCATCAACATGGACGGCACGGCTCTGTACGAGGCGCTGGCAGCCATCTTCATCGCCCAGGTCAACAACATGGAGATGAACTTCGGCCAGATCATCACCATCAGGTAAACAAGGGTAACCATGACGACGGTTCTGTAGAGAACAACCAGTAAGACTCACTGGTTTCTGTCTCCTGACTGGGAAGCATCACAGCGACGGCAGCCAGTATCGGCGCCGCCGGCATCCCGCAGGCCGGCCTGGTTACCATGGTGATCGTACTGACCTCCGTTGGACTTCCTACTGATGACATCACTCTCATCATTGCAGTTGATTGGTTCCTGTGAGTATAATCCCAGTAAACACGACCAACTGGGGCAGCAGGTGGGCTCCACTGGGGTCATTGCAAAGGTCATTCTAAAGGTCAACGGCAGCTCCACATCCTCCAGCACCTACTGACACACTTCTCCTTCTCCCCGGAGCCTCGTGCCACATCTTCCCTTTATTGAATATTTTAGAGTTTTAACATAGAAACATAATTAGGTTCTCAAATTAATCATTCCAATTAGAAAACCAGGACCAGAAACGGCTCGGCTAACTGGGGCGACTGGAGAAACGGCTCGGCTAACTGGGGCGACTGGAGAAACGGCTCGGCTAACTGGGGCGACTGGAGAAACAGCGCGACCTTCAGCTGGAGGCCGACAGAGCCCAGTTCAGGGAGGTTCTGCTCACGGCGGGACGATGGGAAGACTTTTACCACTGAGGGAGAAGCTAAAATATAAACTAAAATCTAAACTTCCACTCCTGGTGAACCTGGATTAGCTTCAGTTCATGTTTCTACAGCTTCCCGGTTCTTATATTTACGGGGATGTGAATTAATGTGTGAGCAACAGACAACCTTAATCAGTGGCGCAACTACACATAAATCGCCCCCCTAAGCGACGATACGTGAAGTGT
>NW_015116979.1:0-25114 GCF_001443285.1 Poecilia latipinna | reverse complement strand
CACACCAAGTCCCCCTCCCCCCCCCCGCCCCCCCCCCTTAAAAAAAAAAAAAAAAAAAAAAAAAAATCGACCTTCAATCATCAGTTCCTCCTTTTCACCTTCTCTTTCTTCCAGCTCCACATGCTAAGTGGGGACATTGTTACGGTCAATTTGTCCCATTCAGGGTCCCGGTGGGCAGTGTCCCTGCCCTGACAGCCCGCAGACAGAGACCACACTGCCTGGGAGGCCTTGACATCAAGGTCTGGAGCAAGCTTGGAATGAGGAGGACGAGGAGGAGGAAGGGGGGAGAAAAAGTGCAAGGCAGAGGAAAGAAAAGGGAGGGAGAAATTAGAGAGGCGAGGTGATGAGGGAAGTGCTGGAATGAAGACAGAATGTGTGAAGGAAAACAAGTTTTGGGGGAATGCTGCAGCAAAAGAATGCAGAGGGAAAGAAAAGGAGGCAGGGGTCCCCTGGTTTAATGCAAACCCAAAGATTATGCTCAGGGTTGTTTCAAAGCTGTCCATCAATCCCAGGTTTGATGCAGTAGGTGATGACAGCTTTGCTTACACAGAAGAAAACCTAAATGCATGATTTATGGTTCTGCATTCATGTTCATTTGCATAGATCTACGCGTCGCAGGAACTCTGTCAGCACAGCGGCCTGAATATACACGCCGTTTCTTAGTTTGAGACTGTGTCCAGGTCAACGGCTACAGAAGTTGCCCCCAATCAGAAAGATGTCAACAGCAGTCGAGGTCGCTGCGAAGACAAACAACAAACCCCGGGTTTAAAACGTATGGCTAGCGAGGGACTTTTTTTAAGAGTGCCTCTGCCAGCTTTCTTGGCTCCGATCGCCCAGACAGACTTTCAATCAAAAAGCATCACCTTGTGTTTAAATACTGCACAGTCAATGGACAGTGTCTGCCGATCGATGCAGTGACATTAGCTATTTCATTAATTCAAATCAACGTGCTGCTCATTCATCTTGAAAATAATGTGATAATTTAAGGGAGACTATGTCTTAAACAGAAATGCGCCCGTTTAATCAGGGTGATTGACTAGCGATGGTGGACAAAAGCCAAGTTTAGAAACGGAAAACCTTCAAAAATGCTTCTAAAGCGTGACAAGCGCGAGTCACCCTGCTGTTTTTAGTGGGAAGTGTTAAGTTTGGCAATAACAAATTTGAATTACTGATGGAAATTTGGGAGTGTTTTTTTTTTTTTTTATCTAAAGTAGTAAAGCTACAGAACAATTAAACTGTTATAATCTTAAAATAAATAAATGAAATGAAAGTGACAGCAAATTTAACAAACGAAGTTGAACACTGAACTACAGACACCCTTGATACAAGCTGACAGACAAACTTCAGATCACTGTCAAGTGAATGTTTTTAATATCCCAATTTTAATGAATGTGGCAAAAAAGACACGTAAACCATTTAAAAGTTTTAAACAGAAATATATTAAAAAGTCTATTTTTATGCAATGCGATTCATATTTTTACAACAGGACGTCTGATGATATCGTTTCATTTTGCTTTGATTAGTCCTATGTTTTTAGGTTGTTCATATGTTTTAGCTGAACAAACCACACTCAGCTAAAACAAAATTGAACTGTACAGGTTACTGACCCCTGGTTTACATGGAGGTAAAAAAACTGGGATGTCAGCACAAAGCAAAAAAGAAGTTTGTTTCAAACAAAGGCTTCAAAACGTTACCACCAAAAGTTTTGATTTCTTTGGTTTGCTTTCAACAAATATTTTCACATCGATCCTTAAAGACAGACAGCTGAGCGGTGGTTATGCTGCATAACGCGCCTGTCGTACATCTGTGGAGCAACTCCGAGTTAAAAAGTCAGAGCATTAATAGTAGCGGTTGAAATTACTGATATCAGCTAGTGCAGCAGCTAGCTACAATGTGCCAAGGCTGGTGAGGAGACACTGCTGACCAAGCAATCGCGCCGATTTCTTATAGGCGAGTACGCCTGCCGTTTGGGCTCCCAGGTTTCTGAGAGGTGGTGCTGTGTGATCTAAAGGAGAATACTGCTTCAATGTGCTTTAAAAATTAATACCTGACTTGTTAATTGTTCTCATGTGAAAATACATTGAAAAATTGAAGGGATAGGACTTCAAAGCACATCGTCACCTTATCGGCGCTAAACTACAGTATGACTTGTCCTACCATGTGGGAACTGCCCCGGGCACACAGGTGAAGTTAACCCCCCCCCGCCAACACGATTCGGCAAAGACGAGGGATTAAGTGACTGTGTAAAGGCACCTGTTATTTCTGCACACAGGACACAGCATTTGCTCCGAAGCAAGAGGCCCGGAGCGGCTGTTAGCGTCAGAAGCGAGGCTCAAACAGGGCACCCATTCAACCAAGGCTGGCAGTGCTGAATCACACTCAGACAGACTGACTCACACATGTGCACACATACAGAGTCCGTACAATACAGGAAGGCAAACAGACACAACAAGATAGACACCGACCCTTATGTTTCTCTCTGATGGACACGGACAAACTCTCACCCTGCCGTTCTCTCCCGTGTCTTTGATCCCCACACACACACACACACACACACACACACACACACGACTTCTTCAAACTAATTGCCAATTCAGACTCCAGAGTCGAGACAGCGGGAATCTGTCAGGGGCCCCGTGTATGGGAAGCGATGTTGCAGATCTCCTTAAATGAGCTAACTTTATAATAAATCACTGGGCACTGCTAGCCAAGGATTAGGCAAGCTCCAGCGAGCAGTTTGTTAAGCTGCAGAGAGAAGCAGCACTGGGGATGGAGAGAGGCCCGCCAAAACTGACATCAGCTCCAGGACCTTGGAACAGTAAACCCTCCCATGCCGCCTGGTTTCTTGGGCACACATTTAGCCTTGTTATCAGAGTTCTCCGCTGACACAAAATCCCAGCGCTATTAGGCCTTTACATGGAATTATGGCGTTTGCTTCTGTAGGGGATTTTAGACTAAACACTTATTGTCCAGAACACGAGCTCTACCCTCAGGTAGCCAGTTTTTCAAAGTGCTCTCTCCTTATGTTTGCCCTAAATCTCTTTTCTGCACCGTCTTGCATCCAACTGAGTCATTTCTCTTGGAAGGAGTAATGCTTCCTACAGTGAGGTTATTTATACATGGACCTGCACAACATTTATCCCCTCTCCTGCACATGCGGAAGAACAGCAGATAAGAATAATCACTTCTTCTAGCAAATTTCCTCACCGATTTAAGGGTTATCACTGATTCAGTGTTACTGGATATCTTACGAAACTGCAAGAGAAGCATATCAAGAAAAGCAGCTTATGTTTTCAAAGTGAAACTAAAGGGAGCCTTCAGCAGCTTTTTAGTTCGGATACCCTTCCTCTTCATCTTTTATAAGGATAGACAGCGAACATACTTCAATCTAAACTTGGCCACTAAACAAATTAGATTACCACACACAGATCACAGATCAAGCCATGTAGATTATTCCTCTTTTGTCTTTTAATTTGCCGCTTGTGACACAACTTCTCGTATAATTGCTAGGCGACGTGGGACGAGCACATCAGTGGAATGCGACTTTGATTCTCTTTCACAGTTATCTCGAGAAAGCTGCAAAGTATAGATGATTACACAAAAGTATGGTCATTTGAGGCTTCATTTAATACTTATTCCTTAGATCTAACGCGGTTTGCAAATGCATTCATTGCTCCTATAAATGTAACATTTTGTCATTTACAACCCAAGACTTCAAAGTGTTCAGTAGGATTGTTATGTGATAAACCAACAACAACAAAAAACGTGCTTAACTGCAGAGGGTAAGGAAAATAACACACGGTTCTCAAAATGTATAATATATTAAAAGTCAATCCTTTTAGAATCTCGCTGGAATTTCAGCTGAAAAACATTTCAGGCTATGTCTTTACCAGCTCTACAAAACTATGAACATTTTTGCTCATTCTCCTTTATAAATTAACTCGAGCTCAGTCAGACCAAATGAAGAGATTCTGGGAATGTCAGTTTTCTCTTTTTCCTATTCTTGTCCGAGATTCTCAACAAGATGCAGGTCTGGACTTTGACTAAATTTGATGTAAACCATTCAATCTTTAGCTAATCCTGTGATCTTTCACCAGTTTCTCTGTACCCGCTAAAGAAAAGCAGGTCCAAAAGCTTGGCCTTGCCACCAACACCGTCACTGTGTAGATGGTGAGCTCCAATTAGTTTGTGATGTTGATTTCGTGAATAGATACACCTACCAAAACCTACTTGCCACCTTACAAATTATTTTATTTTCCTGTTTCCATCACACTTAAAAGATTTCACAAGATCAAGCAAAACGTCCTGCTCCACCATGGGTCACCTTGATGTGTTCTGGGTAATGCCTACTGTTCTGCTTCGCTTGTAGGTTGCACTTGAAAATTTTTATCACACTTAACAAATTTTCTTCCACACATCCATTGTGTCTTATAACAGTGGCTATTTAATTTTTTCACGATTGTCAAGGCTACGTTTGTGGAGTAAAATATATATATATATATATTTATTCATTGTCCTGTTAACAGATCATTCCAACTTAGATTTGGATCTATGGAGCTCCTCCAGTTTCCACGAGCCTTTTGGCCGCTTCTCGTATGAATGTTCTCCTGTGATGAATGTAGTCAGTCTAGGTGAGTGGCCAAAAGTATGAAGGCGTGTCATACTCTTTCCATTTTCTGATGTTGGGTCAGACCAGTGCGCTCTTTGAAATCAAAGGTGGGTTGAACTAACCCCGTTTTTAAATTTCTTAACCTCATCCCTGACCTGTGCTGTGTGTTTATTTAGGGCTAACGGAGCATAAGAGACAGAATACAAACTCGTGCCACAGTTTTCTAATTCCCCAATGCTTTTAACAACCATGCATCTTGTCCTTTCCACTTCACAATTAGACGCTACTTTATGTTGGTCATAAAAAACTTGAACTAAAACTAGGATGACAAAATGTGAACAACGTCACCCGTGTGAATGCTGTCAAGACACTGCACAGTCTATTAATTAAAAAAAAAAGACCAAGCCTGATCCAGCACGTCATTGCCTGATGCAAGCAGCAGGGGGAAAAATGATCCTATGTGCAACCTCCAGCCGCCTCCCTGAGCTCCGGCTGCCAGAGCAGGCGACACCCCAGAGGAAAAGGAATTAAAGAGCCTCTTTTACACCAAGGTTGATTGATACTGTTAAGAGTGACAGCAAGGTTAAAGGAGCTGCTGGTCTTCTATCCTCACACTGGACTGCCTCACTTTCTTTAGATGCCTCTCTCCCTCTCTCTCTCTCTCGCCCCCTGTAACTCTTCACTTATCTCCTCTCACACAAACTGGGGCTCATTTTTAAGAGCACCCCTTTCCCCCTGGGGGCTTTAGTTAGTTCTCCATCTCTCTTTTCCAGTCCACAAACCTCAGCACCGGACAAAAGGCAGCTTGAAAGGCAATTTGAATTTGAAACAGAGGGGGGGACACAGGAAAAAATGTGTAAGTCCCAAATGGGAAAACTTGAGGCGACTTGGAGCCAGCTAGGGTAGGAGCAGGGCGTTAATCGTAAACTCAGCGTACAGTGTTAAGACTAGATCCTGCAGAGAAAGGAGAGGGACATGGTACAGCCTCCAGGCGTAATTGTAATGGACATTAGAGATCCGGAAGGTTGGACTGTTAAACAGACGACAGATAAGAGGAAAAAACCTCCAGTGCAATTCTGCAACACATAATTTAAAAATGAAATTCAAGCTCCAATGAAGTGCGAGCTTGTCAAATTACACGGTTTCTTTAAGAAACTGAGTTTATTGGTTTCAATTGACAGAGAACAACAACAAAAAATCCCCATCATGACACATTTGATATGTGGATGGAGATGGCTCAAATCTAGTTTTCAGTGCGGCTGCAAGCTACGCAGTATGAAATTGGACGCGCAGATGCCACAGATTGCACCCACTACTGACTACGAGATGAGTTGGTTCAATTTAGATAACTGGATCCCCTCCGCTAATCAATGCATCCGAAACATTAAGGCGAGACACGGAGCCAAAGCAGCGCACCACCAGCGCCACCCCAGCGCAGCCCTTCACCGGACCCCTCGGATCACTTACCTCTGATTACCAGGAGGGAAAAAGCGCCGCCGAGGCAACAACAGTATGACTCAATTGTCTCTGTCCCACTTGGTACCAAATATCCGAGCGCGATCTAGAGCGTTATCAGATCCCGTGTTGGGCTTTAGAAAGTGTCCCTTCCTGTCGCACCTGTCTCTGGCGAAGAAGAAAAAAAGAAAAAAGAAAAAGAAAAAACTGTTCCCGACATCCATAAGAAGACAACTGTCTCAGCGGCTGGCGTGTCTCCGTACCCTCTTTTGACGGGTCTCAGCATTCACATATGCACGCACACATGCACCACCTGTCTCTTCCCGGTGCAGAGCAGCCCACAAAGAGCGCCTATGTGGCGCAACGACACATGGTCAGTCTCTGCTGCAATATACTCCCTCGAACCGAGATCTCAAAGTAGTCTGTAGGCAGTGGTTGGTTAAAAACAAAAGAAAAGAACAGCAAGACGGAACAATTAAAAATAAAAAGACAAACACATCCGTTTGGAAATCACATCTGCCTCTTCAGCCGCTCCAGTTGTGAGATCATGTCTCTGCTGTACCCAACAATAGTTGGTTAATTTATTTCTCCCGCTGCGCACCGCCGCTGCTCGGTCTCTGTCTCTGCTGCGTGCTCTCCACCTCAGCTCTCAGTGTTTTGGGGTGGGGGTGGGGGGTGGGGGACGCTGCGCTCTCTCCACTTCCACGTACAGGCAGAAATCCCATTCATCGGCTGCTTAAAAAGAAAAAAAAAAAAAGCAGTTCCTGCTCCCTGAAGCTGCGCTCCGGAGCTTCGATGAGGTGGGAGGACCGATGGGTTAGACTCCGAGCACCAGTATCCACAGCGCTGCTGTCATCCCCGAGACGCCTGGAGACTGTTCGTGCCAAAACCTGAAGCAGAATTACGCACCGGCTGGAATGGAACTGATTAGGGACTAATTAGGGTTAATTGGGAGTGTTGGCGTTGCCAAAAATATCACCCATGTCAAAGTTAGGTTAAACACGTGAGGACTCTTTTGGAGACCTGAAATTCTTTAGGTTCATTTCTGTTAAAAACTAAGACAAAGCTTAACAGGGAAACTTGGTTTACCATCCTTTTTAGGCTGATTACAATGAATTTCACATTTCCGATCTAAATATTGAAGCGAAAATCAATGGTTTTCAATTTTTTTTGTTTAATTAAAAATATGAATGAGTGTGTTACCTTTTCATTCAACCTTTGTAGTTATTGCAGCAGTAATTGTTTTGGGTATTTTTTGTTTCTTTTTTACAAGCCATACTTATTTTTTTAGAGCATCTTTGGACACAAAATTTTATGTCTTACCCCAGAATTTTTGATGAATTTATGTTAGAACTTTAACTTGGTCATTCTAACAGACAAAGTCGCTTTGATTTAGCCATTTATGGAGTCCTGGTTGAATATTTAAGATGGTTGTCATTACCTTTTGCGGCATCCCAGTGCTTTTCTGCTGGCATTGTCCTGAACTTGGCATTATACATCCCCACATCAACTCTAACCACCTTTCCTATCCCCGCTGTAGAAAAGCTTCACCATGTTTCACTGTCAGGATGCCATGTCCCAGTTGATGTGTGGAATTGGTTTAGCATTCATAGCATTTAGCATGTTTGTCACAGAGAGCGTCTTTAATCTTATCTGACCATACCACATTCTTTTACATGTTTAATGTCTTCCATATTGCTTGTGGCGACTTAAAGCTGAAGTTTCTATAGCCAGTCTTAATTAAAGATTACATTTACACACAACTAATAGCTGTAGCGTCAACAGATTCCCTTGCCTGAGCTGCATATCTTTGCAGCGCCTCCAGAGTTACCCTACAGATCTTCTCTGTCAATGTTTTCCTGGTCTGGCCTATTAATTCAGGTGCATGGCCAGCCCAAACCATGCAAGAGTGCCATCTTAAAATCCAATAAAATAAGTGCAATTGATTACAACACAATTTAAAAAAACAAACAAAAAAAAACATTCAAAAAGAGCATTCTCTGTGTTTTCTTGGCATTTGGAGCGTGAAAAGAACCACGTCAAATTTTGAAGTGGATGTGGCCAAATCCAGCAGGCTTCTGAAAAAACAAAACCAGCCTTGTAGCTGAGAAGAATGCAGCCACCATTTTCAGGACTCCCTCATTCTCAAGTCCCAGCTCTCTCTTGTCTTTTTCTGGTTCATAAATCCTTTGCTTTCATGCCCTGACGCCTAAACCAACCCTAACCTCGACATCTAATTCCGACCCATTCCCAAAGAGACCGGGGTACAAATAGAAAACTCGTTGAGCATGAAACCGGCAGATAATATATCAGCCAGAAAACAAATAAACTGCCACAACCAACACCTTTTTTTGACATATTTGACATATGACACCTGGGCAGCTGCCCAGGTCAGCATTAGCCAGAAGTACCAGACAAGAGAAAAAAAAAAAAAAAAAAAGATATCTACCCATCAGTTTCAGTTTATGCTTGTGTAGCCAATTCAGAGTTGTTTGTATTTTACCCCTCACAAGAAATTTTAACCATTTTCTGCAGCTTGATTAAACCGAGTGACAGAAGGAGGGGCTCACGTCTGGGGCCATTCTTGCAGGAAATACTATGGCAGCTTTTGTCATGACAACTGATGAATAAAAATCACTTGGTTGTATTTTAGTCAATGTTTGACTGAGCCAATGTGTTCACTTAAATTTTACAGGATCTTTAGGTAGAGATTTTAATTGATGTTGGAATTTAGCAAATACTGAACAGTGAAAAATATTTATATATGGTTGATGACAATTAAAAAAAGGAATTCATTTTCCTGATGGACTGTATCAAAATTCATAAAGTCTTGTGGTTATAAAAACAGTGGCATTAAAATTAAGTAGGAGGTTTTATTCGTGACATATCTTGCGCTGATGTTGGAGGAAAAAAGAAAATCACGGGGCTGCTCCGAAGCACTTTTCCCCCAAAAATTATCTTTTGTATCTGAAAGATCAGGTGGTCAAACAACAGGGAAATTTACCTCGGAGCGGCTCCGTAAGTCACAAAGTGGCTCCAGAATAGGCTGCACAGACAAAGCACAGAGACAGTCTGCAATTTAATTTCACAAGATTTCAGTCCGTTTATCTTCGTTTTCACGGTGACGTAGCTTCATATTTGTAGAACACGCTTACAAGCAAAATGTTTTAGTCAGAGATCCTGGAAGTCTGTCTTACAAAAGTGCATATAAACCCTTTGAACTTGGGGAAAAAAAAGAAAGATTGTAATCAGATCTGAAATATAATTGATATTCACATAATGTTTTAAAAGATTAAAGATTATATATATGTGTGTGTGTGTGTGTGTGTGTGTGTGTGTGTGTGTGTGTGTGTGTGTATACCACAGGGGTAATTTAAGTGGATACGTCTGGTGCTTCATGTGCAAAAGCAGTAAAAAGCCCACTGGACCTTTCCATCAAATTGCAGAAGCCACTTTTAAGATTTGATGTATGAATAATTAATATCTGAAATAATGACTACGACTGGCTGAAGGTTCCTGTGCCTAGTGCTCCCTTCACAATCCCAACAAATCTGCTCCACTGCAGCCCGTCAGCCTTCAGACAAGCTGCAGATCAGCTGTGGTAAATCAGACAGCACAGCCTCTGTGTGTGTGTGCGTGCAAGTGTGTGTGTGTGTGTGTGTGTGTGTGTGTGTGTGTGTGTGTGTGTGTGTGGGAGGACACACACAAACAAGAAAACCACACCGTATATTATCTAACCTAACATAATGACCTGCTCGTTATATGCATGCATGAGTTTTTTCGTCATGCAGCAAGAAAAACTTCAAAAGTCTTGAATGTGAAGTTGATTAAATGTCCCATTCTTGTCTGACTTTCATATTTTTGGAGGACATTGTTTTGTTGTTCAGTATTTGGTCGTCCCCCGCGCCCCCTCCCCCCTTATCTTTATTTACACAGGCAAAATGCTGTGTTCCCAAGCAGTGTAATACTCATTAACATTATTCATCCAGCTTATCGCCAAATACCACCTCTAACTTTGCCGCTTCTGCAATTACAACTTAAAACAAAAACTGCATTATGGCAGAAAAAAAACGTGCCGAGAACAGAGGACACCTCTTTTTGGCAGTGGCATCGTTATTCAGGCCCCATAAAACTGTGGAATATTGATGAGCTCTTCCTTCTTCCTTGAATTCTGCTTTCACCTGAATGTTTCGTGTGTCTGCAAGAACTTAAACCAATAAGTTTTTTTTTTTTCTTTTCAAAAGATGCTGTCAATGGAGATTCTCGGGTCATAATGAGCATGACTAAACTGGTGCAACGTAGAAAAAGAAGAGACATTTCCATTTTTCTGGAAGGATTTATAGAGTATATTCACAATGAAAAGACTCCCCAAAGAACTGATCTTAGAGCCAATACAGTTAGGGACTTTTTATTCTATTTTAAATGTTGAGTGCATTTTTTCCCCCCAAGATTAATAGTTTGTCAAACCAATAACCTGGTCCAGTTAGGTTCAAATCCATCCCTTAACCTTTTTGAAGTTGTCCTTTTTATTGAGTAACAAAAGATAACAAGCGTGAACAGATAGAATTCTTATTTTTTTTTTTTTGTTTTTTTTAAGGAAGGGGAAAAGTTAGCAAAACCTAATCCAAATCTGATTGTTTTTGAAATCATGCTTTTAAAAACTGGGCCATTAACACTGGTAACCTACCTATGCCATGATAAAGAACAGGAAAAAAACAAAAACAAAATCAGTCAATTGGGTCAAACTGAATCAACCTGTTGTGTTAAATCAATCTCAGACCCTTTTTGGTCTCTGGCCAAATTGGTTTGTTTTTAACATAACAGCTTTTAAAATACAGGATGTGTTCCCATCTACACTCCTGTAGATGTTGCATTTATATAAGCAAGAATTACTGCGTTAAAGTTTGACCAGTCTCACTTTTTGTGCACAGATTTGGTCATTTCTCCTTAACTAAAAGCATGTTTCTAAAACACAAGTAATAAAGTGGCTTCAGATTTGTGGAGGGGCTTTATTAAAGTTTCTTTCATCACATCACATTTCCTTTGAAACCACATTCCTCAGAAGTTTGTGGAGATTAAAAATATTGTCTAAGAAGAAGTGATAGTAGGATTTACACTTGGAACAAGCTCAGAGATTAAATGTGAAGTGGATAGAATGAATTTGCATCAAATCAAAATTCTAAAAAAAAAATAAACGGCACTTAGATGGAACATCCCTGCTGTGCTACTAATAAATGCAAGAGGTGCAGAGGAACTTCAACAGTCACTCTTAATATTCATAAAAATAATTCTGAAAATGTACTCTTCTACCAGAGCTATCCAGAGTTCTGTTCTTTTCTCAAAATCCCCAGATTAGCATTACTATTCTGTTTCTGCTGCTTTGCATAAAAATTTTGAGCTACGTTCAACAAAAGAACTTTGCCGTTTCATCTCCTGTCAAAGTCTGTGTGCCGACAGTAAATAAATAAAGAAGTTCTCATTTTGTTCGTGCTTTTTCTTTCATCCTACTTGTGTGTTGTAGCAACCAGGCAGCGGACCTGATTATAATTAGGGAAAAAAACAAGGAGAAAGGGCTGACACAAGAAAGTAAACAAAACAGAACAGAAGCCACAACCTTTGATGGTTTATGAACTTTGTAATCATTCAATAACATGGGGGAAGCAAAGCTGAGGAGCCTCATTGTGTATATGTGACTAGGGGTACGAGAGGAAATGTTGATGTGGGTTGAGATAAAGTCTTTAATCTTCTGAATCAGAAGAAATGTGTATGTAAAATAAAGACACCAACTCTCTAGTGGGAGCACTTTTGTCTCTACAGTAATCACATGGTTCACCAAGCTGCAAACAAGACACAAACAGAGAGGCAGTGATAGAGACAGGGTATTGAGCTCATGTGATCAGATGCCGGCTCAGCTCCCATTTTGACTCGTGAAATAATTTCATTTAGTGGAACCCCATTTTAGTATTTGAGACCAAGTCAAATTCCTTCGTTTTCCCCAAGAAGGGTTAAGTGAAACAGTTTCTAAACACCTCAGTTTGACCCATGTGAGTTGTAGCTTTAGACATAAACTGGCTCTGGAGATGGGCACTGAATTCATGGCAATTTGGAAAACAATCTTGCACAACTTGTTACCAATATACTGTTTCTGTAACGTGGTTAAATTACACACAGATGACTATGTTTACTAATGTGATTCTGACATAAACTGGTTTCACTGGACTTTTTTTAGGGATATCAGAGCTAAAAGGGTTGAATACTGATTTAGCCAACCTTTTCAGATCTATGTCTGACATTTTCCTTCTGTTTTTCAATTTTGTACCGTTTTATGTTGAGCTGTCCATCCAATCTCCATTAAATACCTTAAAATGTATGCTAATAACATGACAACAAATTTAAACGTTTTAAGCAATGTAAATCCTTTTGCAAGGCATTTTAAATTTAAAATTAAAAAGTAATGAAATAAATTCAGTGCTGGGTTTAAATTTTCTGTGCTCAAAGATAACCCCAAAAACCCCAAAAAAGGAAGGCAGGAAAACTGATGATGTGAATGTTATTGATGCATTATCTTTGTTTTCCTTCACATGTTGTTTTGTCTCTTCTTCTGTAGTTAAATTTAGTTACTCATTTCCTGTCAGCTTGCTTAAATCAAAAATAAACTGTCTGTGTGTGCACAAAGATGCACAAATATAACATGAACCTAATCCAAAGGGTAAACAGTGCACATGTTATGTTTTTCCTGTTTAACAGCCTCCATTTATGGAAAAAAAAATACAGTTTTGAGTCTACTTACCTCTTTTTAGCTTATTATTACACAGTCAATAGCCTAAGCTTTAATCCCTCTGTTGTTCTCGTGGTTCATATATGCAGAGTGGTTCCTCGCAAGTAAACAAATGCACTAGATTAATTTAGCCAATTTTCCAGACTGACCTCATGCAAGCTGGTAGCCACATCAGTAAAATTAGCTTCAGCTCTCTGTGTGTGAGCAGTTGCATATTAATACAGATCGCCAAGGCAGGGAGCTCATTGGTAAATGGCTCTTATTCTCAGCATGGGATGTAAACAGCGAAGCAATCAGGGTTTAGAAGTAATCCTTTAGTGAGAGCAAGAGAGTCCCTTTTCATTAATGATGGATGTTTGCTCTATGTCAGAGACTTTTGTGGAACTGGCAGTAATGTCACATTGCACAGGCTAATATCTCATCCTATTTGCTTTGACTTAAACATATACTTCTTGTTAGTTCATTAACAAGAAGTTAATAGACTAACATTTTATGATCTACACATATACTTAATGATCCACGCACTTAAAAAAATACTTTATTGCTTAGTTGTAAACTATGTTGTGAAGAATTGTTGTGATACTGATTTTGATTTTTACCTTGTTGCCACACTGACGTGACTGGACGTACTTCTTTGTGATTTTATGGTTCTTTAAACTACATTGACATTTTCATGTTGCGAAGCAGCAAAGCATTCCCAGACCACTGCACCACAATCTCCATGTTTAATAGTTGGTGTGATGTTCTATTTCTGAAATGCTATTTTGGTAGGATCCACACCCAAACAAATCCACTTTTGTTTTAGCAGTCCACAGGACATTTTCCTAAAAGTAAAGGGCATTATCAAGATGTTCTGGATTTTTCTGGGAAAATATGAAATAGTTCTTTGTGCTGTTTTTATACACTGGTGATTTTTGACTTGGAGCTGTTCCATGGATGTTGTTTTTACTAAGCTTTCTCACTCTATAATCATGAATACTGAGGAAAGTGAGAACAGTAGTGCTCTATAAATATTGATTTGTTGTAATTTCAATGTAATTTTGGTACTGGCCACACCTGGCAAGGTACCAGTGGTTTCATGTTTTCTTAATTTATGGATAAATGCTCTCACTGTTATTGGTTGAAATCCCAAACTTAGAAATTGCATTGTAATGCTTTCCAGACTGATTTTGTTTCTCATCTGTTCTTAAATTTCATTAGATCAGCAAATTAGATTATTTCTGGCCTATTTTATGCTGTTAGACAGTTCCTACTAATAATTTTTTAATATGTTGTCGGTCTGGTAGTCATCAGGCCTTTGTGTGTCTCTGCTAAAATTGAACCAACATGTTTTAATCACAGTTAATTCATCAGGGAAAGTGTGTTGTAGTTATATTTTCATAGAGGGGCATGCAGCTTTCAGTTTTCTTCCTTAAAAGGAACCACAATTAGTTGTAACAATAGACTTTATTTGAGAAATATTCATTTTAAATGTTAAAACAATAGTAGGCTATTCAGTTTTTATAAAATAAATACTGTCACATGGAAGTCGCCATGTTGTTTACACTGCAATGCATTCTGGGTATATCAGGTAAGGTTGGTCCGATTGCGCTAACTGTTCAGCCAAAACATCGTTAAGCCTTTTGAATTTGAAACGGGGAGCGTTGAAATTAATGGGAATGTAAAAATTAAAAAAGGAATAATGAGGATGAGGAGGACCAAACAGAGGAAGAGGAAAGAATAGGCTAAAGAAGCTTGTGTTTGTGCTGCTGCTACCACCTTCGACTTCATAAATGAAACAATGAATGATACTTCCCTCTGGTCGGACTGTGTGATCCAGTAAGTAGTTATGTAGCTCTGTATCTGGTTCGGTAGCAGCTGTTTAGGGTTCGGCGGCAGTAGGAATAGTTCCGTTATTATTTCCGACAGTTTCGAGCGCTGCCTACCCCCAATGTTTAGGCGCTTAGTGGATACAAACTGTGGGCACGGCATTTGGTTTTAGTTTGCCAAGGTAACAACTACGTCTTAGCGCCTTTATCAGTTTTGCCTGTACAAATAACTCAAAGTCTGGGCATCCCAATTCTCCACATCCGGCCTTCGCCCCGCCCGTTTCCGCCCTTCTGCTAAGTTCACGCCAAGGTCCTTCTCCATTCAGTTGGACTTCGGTGAAGTGTATTACCCACAATTCTTCGCAGAATGTGACGTTTTGAGTTAAAAGGCGGAATTATGGCAATGTTTGTTTTCTTTTTGTTGTTTTTATTGAAAATGTTATGACAAAGCACACATCAGTAACAACAAGTTTGATATGATAAACTGTGCAGAAAAAAGAAAAAATAATTAACTGCAAAGAAGGTAAATCTGAAAATGTTACAAATGCAAGAAGAATGTAAAATTAACATAATGGTATAAAGATTAGACTTTTGTGATGTTGCAACATTTATAAAATTATTTCACTTTAAAAATAAAATTATTTCACTTTAAAAATGGAGGTGATTTTCAGAAAGTGGCATTTGTGAATAAACACAAATGCCACATTAATAAAGTTGCATTTGAAAAACAGTGTATTGTCTCAAAATTTCAGTCACAAAATGGGCAGGAATTGGCTGCTGTCAATCTAAAACAAGCAATGAATGAAACAAATCAAAGTTAATGGCAGAAAAGAAGAACATAGCTACTTAAAAGAGATTCAGAGTATAAAAATGTTAAAATTTCAAGAAATTAATTGACATCGGAAAGATCCACTACAAGAGAGGTAAATAAGGATATAGCAGAATGGATAAATGGTTGACTTATGCACTTTAACTTACCCTTCCAAGTTAAAACAGGTAGCGAAACATCATGCCTTTAGTGTGACGACAAGTCTGTGTTTTTCTGCCAAAACTCATACTAACTCAACACTAAGGAACCATGCATTTTTCAGTTGGCGAGACACATTTTCTCTCCACCTCCTTTGAGTCAACTGATGAGATGTCAGGGGTGAACCAGGCTCTCTAAAACAAACAGTGGAGACCCAAAGAAACACATTGACAGCTGTGGGTATTAAAGAAGCCACAGTGATTAAACACAGCACTAGGAAAATGGAGCCCATTGCTCATGGTGGGAGATGGTTCGCTTTTTAGTTTGTATGTTACATATATGGGTTCTGCTGTTTTCTAGGTCCCCTGGCGGTGCCTACAAATCTTTTAGATTATGTGCTTCAAGGTCTGCAAGAGGTTAGCCGCAAATCACCTTTTTTTTTAATATCCTTTAAGCTGAAGGCACAAAAGTCGTAAAAGCTCTGTAGCCAGTTAGGTTGTCCTCTCTAAATAATTTTAAAGATTAAAGACAGAAGGTGATTTAATGTCTTTTATGAGCTTTCATTTCACTCTTCCATTTTTTAATGAACATACTGGACCTCCTTATGATGTTCAGATTGCATAGACAGAGCATATAGTTAATTGCTTGCATTCTGTGCTTGAGGTTGAAAACGTATTCAGTTCAGGGGAAGAAAAGATTAAACTACATTTTCACATATATATAATTAATAGAATTAATAGGAAAATATCAATAATAAAAGAAACCCGACCTTATGTATGTCTGTAGTACATCTGCGGTAATGATAAACCTTAATAATCAGAACAGCATCTTCAGTATCTGCTCTCATCATCCCGGGGGGGGTCAAAGATGCAGCCTGCTTTTGAGAGTCTTCTCACCAAAGGACAAAGCAGGCAACTCAGTAAGTAATGTGCTTTTTTCCCCTGTCATCTTTTCAAAAATAGTACAGCAACAAGCATGTGTGAGGAGCTATGGAAAAGAGATAGGAAACCTTCAGTGTTACCTGGAAATGACGGTCTAACAGCATGTGAACAAGGTATTTGAAACTAAAGGCTTGTGTGTCTGCTAGGATGGCCCGTTTGTGCTGACACTCTGTAGGGAACTGCACTATTCTCCAGGATTTCACCTTAGGGTCAAGTTGTCATGTACATGGCTCTGCTGGACTGGTTTGTGTTTTGGTGAGGGTCAACATTTTTGGAGAGTTGTTTGAAAATCAAAACCAAGAAACATTCTGGATGCTAAATGGATAGATTTCGCAACTGTAATGGAATTAGGATTTATGAAAATATTTTCTCAGTGAATGCATAGATGACAAAATGTTTAAATATTTATTTTTGACACTTGACATGATAAATTTAAAGCTGTCATCATCGTAATGTACAGAACTCGTCCAGTGTCAGGTCATCAGTGTATTAAATACATGATAACTTTAAACATCCTTTCAAATAAACATGAAAGATTTTATTGCTTCAGGCCTGCTGTCAGAAGAAATAAAATAAACCCTATGCTCTTTCAGAGATCTGTTCAAGAACTTAATGGCTTTTGTAGTAAAGGACTCATCTTTTCTGTTTCCTGAGGGCTTGTGGGAGAAAAGATCTCCTCCGTACTAATGTTAGAGAGCAGTCATGCAAATTGGAGGTTCCCACACATTGTCTTTTGTTCATTTCTCCACCTGATGGTAACACTGACAATACGACCAGAACATCTATGAGTGGGATAATGGCTTTCTGCAAAGCATTGCCTGATCATCTGGGTCAAGTGAATCTGTTTTCAAAACTGCCTGGTTTTGAACTTTTTTTTTTTAACAACTCTCTATGTGTAAGTACCTAAGACAACACATTTTCTACATAAACTCTTGTGTTTCATTATCACCTACTAAAGATTCTTTAACATCCAAGTCTGCCTAACAAAACTAAATTGCCACCTCCTCCTCCTAAGAGCAAAGCATCCTCCTTTGACAGAGAGAGACGAGGCACAGGCCTCTTTTGGCTGCCAGCTTGATGAGAGACGCAAGTTCTAAAAGACAGGGAGACTCCTGTTTCAACTCAGACAGTAGACATAGTGAGGGCTTTTTTTATACGCCAACTAAATTGTTACCAAGTAATTCTTAGAAGTAAGTAGTTAGTTAGTTGGTTAGTTAGTTAGGTGTCTATTTGTGTAACTGGCTGACCTATTCATTGACAAACATAACAATGCAATTGGTCCAATAATTATGCAGTAGTAAAATTTAACTTCTGCAAAGAAAGAAAAATCAATCTTTTCTTATTTTTATATGGACATACTCTCACATCTTGACCTTGTGATGCCTTGCTAACATGGTTTTGTACGGAGAGTTGTAAATGCAGAAGTCCATATCGTCTTTCAACCCCCTGATAACCTGCCACTGAGTTGTATGTTACCGATACCTTTGTGTTGCAAGCCTCCAGGAAATTTGTTGCAGGATGTTGGAAATGAGATTCTGATCAACTGTGTAATGTCAATAAAACCAATGTTGGTCAGCTGTTATTGGATAAGGTATCATGGTTTCGGGGCGAGTGACGATGGAGATCAGTAAGTGGAGCAGTGAGCACAACAAATGTGGAGTCAATCAGAACCGTTTGATCTATTCCCAAAACACCTTCTACTCCGTAGATTAATAAAGCAAACATGAACAGGAACAAGTGGATTTCATTAGAGGATAATTGTTCTGCTTCTTTGATTTTGCCCAACTGCATTTCAGAAGTGCTTCTTAATGGTGATGGATTTCTTGTTGAAAGGGTCAAGGGTTAATCACCACTTCAAAGTTCTTCAAAGACCTAAAATCACATCTGGAATTTGAGCATCTTGAAAGTATACGTTGTTCCTTTAGAAATCTTCACCTCAATTTACTGAGGCTTTTGAGAATCTATTTTCAGCTAAAATAGACCGTGGATCATTTTGGTTGGGCTGATCAATATGAACTAGTCTAAATGCTGTTCAATAGCTACAAAAGACAATTTCTGTTTATTCTGGCAAAGAACGCACAAACCACCTTGTGACGAAATCTATACAACTCAATTTTTTTATGTTCTTGTCTCAATTCCTTGACAAATGTTATTGAATTTACAATCTAATGCTTAGTTGCTGAGTGGTAAGTCTTTGAAGGAAGAAAATAGAGAGTGGAGGCAGAAGGGAACGTTCATTATACTCTACGGGATTGAGGCTTTTCCTCTTATTCACTAATCTTCTGTCACCAGTTCACCAGAACAATTCTGCTCACAATCAGCTGGTCCACTGAAGCAGACTTATCAGTAAAGCAGTAACAGATGAAAACCTTTAGGCAAAAAGTTGGCAGAGGAAAGGAGTGTGGGAGCACTGGCACCGATCATATGAAGCTGAACTGCTTAGTCCGTCACAAATGTAAAAATAAATGTCTCTTTTACTTCTGTGACATTATATTTAGAAAAGAACATTTTTAATTGAAGTCAGAGAGAATAAAGCTTAGTCTTAATCAAACAAAACTTTAGTCAGTAAAAATCATTTTCTTTGCTAACTGCCTCAAAAATGGCTTCTTCCTCTCTGAGTGGCCTTTTAGTTCTTGTTGGTTCAGTAGTCGTTTCAATATTAATAATGGTACTCTCTTACCATTTAATCCAGCATCTTCCCAAGGTCTAATAATTAATCATTTTGGGTGTCCTAGCTGACCTAAAATAGGAAAGGCTTCATCTTAAAATAGTTAGGCACAGTGACTTGGATAAGTAACTTTAGGCTGATTACTGGTTTGAAAATAATGAGTTAGATTAAACTGGTCATATTGGCGTAATGTGTTACTGGTATAGACACCAGACCAAAATATATAAAAATATATACACACAGCGCAACTATAGAGATGTCTCACAAAACGTGAGCACACAAATCACATGCATCAGAATATATGATTTAAAAATGAGATAAAATAGAAAACGTATGAAGAATATCAAATGTCACATTTAGGCTTTAAACCTTTCAAGGTAAGGTGTTTAACATAGAAATCCAGAAAGATTCACATCCAACCAGTAAGACATTTAATCATCCCATCTCTAAAGATGAAAACGTCTATTCCAATGCATGTGTAAATCTTCATAAGTCTGGAAATGGCTACAAAAAATAGTTGTCACCTAAACTTAGCCATGTATACAGTGAAAGCAATAACTTTAAACCATTCAAAAGTGCAACTGTGCCCAATGAGGCTAGACAAGAACCCGGGTTTATCTCGCCATCATTCACTGTGAGGATCATGGTGTAAGAGGGAACATCTTCTTTAAAGGTCATTGAAAGGGAACTGCAGCAAAAATGTTGCCAAGGCTCAGTGTTTTGTTTTTTGGGGGTTTTTTACACCAGAAATGCAGACAAATTGTGAAGAGTCCTGTGTGTTAGAAACCTGAAGGAGACACACAAATTAGATTTAGACAGCCCTCCTCATGCTGTTCCCCTCATTCTGCCAAGTCTAGCCTCCTGGTCTGGTTTTATAACCTGGGAAATGAACCTGTAAAACACAGTCACAACTGCACCATTTCAGTGAATGTTATCAGTTTTCTTTTTCCAGAAGTCTGGTAGGAGCATTTGGAAAAATTAAACTGAACAAATAATGAATACTGTAATGAGTTGAAAGATAAAAAAAAAAAATCCCTCTGAATGAAAGGCATAAGCTGATAGTCTTCTTCTGTCCTCAGTCAGGGCAATCACTGCAGCTTTTCTGTGAGTTAACACCATCCCAGTGTTTTCAATGCTCCATGAGTTAACACCATCCCAGTGCATGTTGGAAACGGTTATAATTAATGCAGTACTTGCTACAGCGTGTCCTCATTCGTTTTCCATACCCCCAGTTTTCAAGCATATATTTAAATATTTTATTTGTTGACATGAAATGAGCTCCCTGCTATGAAGTTGTGGTGCATCTGCAGAAAAAGAGATCCTACGAATGAAAATGAGATTTAATCTCCATGTGGGTGAGGCTGTGGAAATAAGATCACTCAATGTGTAAAGACTGCCCTCTATAGGTCTTACACATCAACTGAATTCAGCTTGGACTGGACATATTCTCATGTCTGACTTTTCAGAGTGCTTCTGTTCATTTGTCCTCTTTTTGCTGCCTTCAACCTTGATAGTCAAAGAGCTCTTCTGTGTTCTTGACCTAAACTGCAATGTTGCAGGTTGTTGAAGTCATTAAGGCCACATGTTGGCCATTTTACAACTCAGACATCATGTGAGACGGAGCATGTCATAAATCAAGGCGCCAGTGGCGATAGAGATGACTGTTTTGTATTGTGTGTGGATTTTAGTGTTACAGCAATGATCTCCCAGCTTAACTCAGATGACCTTTTTCACTCACAAACATTAACCGTTCACAAAGTAAACTCCATTATCAGTTGGATGCAGTCTGACTGCTAGTCCTGACCTGAAAGACTCCTTCATATAAAGGTCTTTACATTTCCCAATCCACTGAGTTGTAAATTGTGTTGGTGTGTTATATCCTAAGGGGGAATTCTTTTTTTTTTTTTTTTTTTTTTCTTTTGTCTGAGAGTTGCTCAGTGTGATGTGTTTGGGGAGTTTATTCAGACACTTAGGCATTGTGTTAAACAGGGATTTTGTTGTCAGTCTTGTTTTTTTTCTTCATTGAGCCAAAAAAGGTCGGCTTGGGGTATCCGCAAGTGCTCTCATTTTCTTTACTTCAGACCATAATGGAAACAATCTCAACAGTGTCGAAGAGCAAGTATTGAGCTGTGATGCTTTCAGTTAACAAAGAGCATAAGTATTTAAGTCACTGCTGCACACCACAGTGCAAGGAGAGCTCCACCGTGTTTTAACGTGGGTCTTGTGTGTATGCAATGTGTGTACACGCTATCAAAAGTACAAAGGACTGCTAGGGCTATATCTCTGCCAGAGCCAGGACCAAGTATTTGTTTTGTAAGCCAAAAGTAGGTCTCTTGTCTATTCCCTCAAATCTCAAGTCAAGTCCTAAGACAATGGCACACAAGTATTAAGTCAAACCCAAACTCTAAACTTCAAATTTCAATAAGTTATTTGACCTGATATGTAATATTGTTTGGAGTCTATAAATTGCTTTTAAAAAATACATTTTGTTATTTCCTTTTAAAAGCAGTGAAAATAAAGTGCTTTTGACATGTAATTTCTTTTTTACTTTTTTGCTGGTTGATGTTGTTTGCCACATCAACCAGCATCAGGTCATGACTTTCAAAATGTCAGAAAATTAGTGCTGATGTTGCTTTTCACAATAAATATAAACCGAAACAAACTGAACGGTCAGTAAATTGAGAAATAGTGAGCAGCAAAAACAAAACAAAAAAACTGGCTCTTTAAACAAAACTTAAATTGTGCTTGCATTAAACAACTACAATGGTACACACCTGACTTTACAATAATGCATGCATTATTGGATCATTGAAATAAGGAATCAAGTAATTTATGCAAGTCAAATTCCAGAATTACATCTAATTGAGATGCTACAACTTGACAGACTATCAAGTTTACAACAAATATTGTCTCTAGGTACCTTACAAAACAGTTTTAAAAAGCATCTAACGTGATGTTTTAGTGTAGTATTACCCACTCAATCAGAAGTTACAGGAAGTGCCATATGTGTGGTGCGTGTCATATCCGTGCTGTGATTTAATTGGCTGAAAGTTGCTAAAACATTTGAAGGCCCCGCCCCCATCCAGCATTAACTAGTTGCTCAACACTTCAGTAGAAAGACTGATAAAAGTTGGGTCCATTCATTGAACAGCATTGACGTCGCAGGTCACTACAGGCCAGAGAGGAACCGGTCCGTCAGTGAGGTCAGTGTTTTATTTCACTGTTTCGTTGTTTTAAAAGCTCCTCCAGAAACCTCAAATGCCCAGCTGCTGCTAAGCTAGCTATAATAACGCCAGCTTGTGTGACAAACAGGGCGTTGCTGTCATTTTCAGCCCGCCGATATTATGTGTTTTTTTTCAATTAATATTCCCTAACATATGTTCAGCTTTGGGTTTATGTCTAAAACGCTGATTTCAACATGTTAGCCACATTACCAATTCTATGTACTCATCTGGGTTAAAGTTCATTAGCCACAAAGTGAAAGGCGTGACAGTGAAACGCCAATAATAAGATAATCTTAGGTGCTAATTGTCTGTATTATTATTGACATTTAGAAAGATTATGTTAATATTGTTGTAGACGGGAATGTGGCAGTTATATTTTTAAGCAAAGAAATCTCAGTTTTTTAACAAATTGGTTTTATTTTATCCAGAAACATCTGAGCTTCAAATACATACTTAATTTTTTTACGGCAATCAAAAGTGAATGCCATGACTTTGGTAGAATATGGATTTCTACAGTGTAGTTTTTTTGTTTTGTTTTTGTTTTGATAAAGAAGCACCATTCAGGCTTTTACAGACTAAAAGCACTTTGAAATGCCTTGCTGTTGAAATGTGCTATACAAATAAAATTTGATTGATAATAATAATGTCCAGTTCTGCTTGAGGTTTGATCTGTTATTTCCAATTGACTTCCTGAAAGTTACACAAACTAATTTGTGGAGATGTTGTTTTAATTCTACAAGTAAATGTAACCAAGAAAGTGCTACGTGTTCTTCGATGGGGGTGGAAGTTTTAAAGAAACGCAAATGACTCCAATGATCCCAAATGATTGGTTTCTAAACTTTTCACAAATTTTAAAATTAGTGGTGTTAAATCTCTTTCCTGATATGTCACAAAGCCAAACAAAAAGTTAGGAGTAGACATTTATCATATGATTCATCATCATCATCATCATATGAGAATAAAAAACATCCTTTGAGTTTGTGATGCTGTGATAACAATAACACCTTTATGGTATTTGCTTTTGAAAGACTTTCAAAATATGATTAAGCACAATTATGCCGTTTTAACGGCACAGCTTTGCTACTTGGTGATATAAGTGTAGCAAATGGGGCTTATGATGAAGATGAAATTGTATTTCTTTTAGGGAGGGTCTGACTCTGTACATAGATTTATAGCACAAATATTCTTGGTCACTACTTTTATTGTACTCTCAATAAATGCCACAAAATATTGTAATTTTTCGAGTCCTTATCACCTGTCAGAGTTGCCTCCAAATGCTATTTGGAATGACGTTCAACCTGACTAAAAGTTTAATGATTTACTAATTAATGTTCTTGCTGATCAAGCTAAATATGGTTAATATAAGCTAATAATGCATTTCTCTATATTTGGCACCAAAACTGTAGAAGTACGTTCACTGAAGGTTATTGAATAATACTGTGTGTAAAATATTTTATTATTTTTAAAGTTTCTTTTTTTTGTTGTTTTTCTTTGCATTGCCCATCACTCAGTTCTCTACACTAGATAGACTTGTTGGATTTTTCAGTTTGGGGGAAAAAAACTTATTCTCCCTTCTTGAATCCCAACTTTTGGGGGATCTTTTTTTTCTAATGAAGTGAAAATTTAGACTTAATTTCTAACAGCTCAAACTGTGCCTATTACTAAGAACGTATATCTTTCTATAAATCTTTTTTTTTTTTTTTTTTGACGGGTACAGAAAAACCTGTTACATTTGGAGAATCACAGCTCTAACTAGCAAACTCGGTCTGTGTCTTTATGTTTTATATCCATGATAAGACCTAGTGAATCAAATACCCTAATAGAGCTCATAATCAGTGCTGGCCCTAATATCAAAGGTCGTGTTGAGTTGTGGGTTCAAACAGAGTCTAGCATTCTTTTCCTGACAGATTATTTGTGAGCTCTGTGAGGATTTTTAACATTCACTAGGTAGAGTGTTTGGCAGGATTCCTGCGAGTGTTTCATGGGAATCTGTTGTCGGCGGGCTGATTATTTATGAACAACTGACAACTTTTTTTCTCCTGGACGTCTCTCGTATCTCAAGAATATTTATCTCAGGTTTATCTTGTGCTCGACTTCAGCTCTGATAAAGTCAGACTTTGGTTTAGAATAAAGGCAGTGAAGATGTCACCGGCTGACACTTGGAAGAAGACCTGTTGCTCAACCAAGCTGTTGCAATAAAATGTAATCTTCCTTTGCTCTGAGCTCACAGAGGCTGTTGGAACGCAACAGTTTTGTGAAAACATCAGAGGGAATATTTCATCCCCTTTGACATCTCAAATATATGAAATGATTAAACAGCATCTCTTTATTAAAATCGGCTAGAGCTTCTTGCAGCACAATTTGCCTTCTCCTCGAGCAGTTCCTCTTGTCAGGTGGATGTAACGGGTCTTCGAGAGCATTTTCTTCTGGCTGATTACATGTTGCAGCTGGTCGGCCCACTCTTTCTGCTCAAACTCATGTCCTTCTGTGACTTATTTGTCAAAAACATCAGGCCAAGCCAGTCGAGCAGCTGTTAGCTGTGTCCCAAGACAGGTGAAGACAGGTGGAGTCCATTTATGTCTCTATGTGCCATCTGGTAGAGCAAAAATCAGATGTCATCCACATGTTCAGGGCACCAGAGAGACATAAGGTTGTTGCAGTAGA
>NW_015116978.1:23259-25127 GCF_001443285.1 Poecilia latipinna | reverse complement strand
GACATGCAATTGATTACAAAATAATTATCAGAGCCAATTTTTTTACTTTATTATTGACTAACAGCAACAGGAGATAGTTTCAAGATCGTTTCATGGACAAAATGTGCATGGTTCATAAGCTGGGGTCATTCCCAATGAAAACATGAGGATCCACTGTACAACCATTATTTCATTGTTTGTTTATCCTCAAAACTGACTTCAGTCCCAAAGGGTGAAGAGCTGGTCATCAATGAACAAATGGCCCCATTCCAAGGCAGGCAAAGACTGAAGCAATACCTGCTAAACCCAAATATACGGGTCTGCAGGGTACTTCATGTGGCTGGTGCAGATGGTGTTCCTTACAACTTGAAAATCTACACAGGGCGAGTCGTACCACCACCAAATCTACCAGATATGGGAGCTGGTGGAAATGTTGTCCTTTGCTTGGCTCAAATTCTACCAAAAAATCAGAACTACAAACTCTTATAAAAAAGAACCTGCAGCCCTAAGTCCTGTCACTGATGTGAATCTGGTCGCTACAACCCATAGATAATCAGATAACCAGATGGTGATTCCCAGGTACGCCAATAATCAAGTGCCAAAAATGTGATACACACTTTTTTTCACATCAGCAAGCAATTCCTTCCTGTTGTTTATAATAGGGAAAAAGACTGATTTCAACATCCTTAGTGATTCTAACTCTGCCAAACATACCCATACCCATAAAATTGGACCCAGGGTCCAATTTTATGATTGATATGTAATTAGGAACCAACAAGCTCCCAAAAGAATGCAGGAAAATATTTTCCCCCCCCAAAAAATAAAAAGTCATGACATAGAGGGTTAATTAACACAAAGCTTTAGCCTGTTATAGCAGCAGGAGAGAAACTTGATGTGTGAATCAAACATAAACTGGAGATCCGCTTTTATTTTGAAAAGAGAGCGCCATAACTTGTGCTGTCGCGCACATTAGAATCGAGTGCAGGCTGGCTTTACTGCCATTTCCGAAGAGACGGCTAGCTTTATCCCACTGATAGATGGGGTTTCCGATGCTGGCTGTCGGCTTCTAAACACTTCTGATAATGCTGACATTACTGTGGGAGCGCTAACGATGTCATTTAAAATATTAGTTGCCTCTGTTAGTCGCTGTCACTCAGCTATTTTTCTGTCCATGAAAACCCGCCTACTCCTGCCTGGGGTCCAATCAGAAACTGAAATTTTAAGTTAACTTCCATTGTACGTGTAAGAGAGTTTGACTGTGAGTGTAAGAGAGTTTGTAAGTTTTGGCCCATGGGGCCTCTCATAGGCAAGACTGTTAATTTACAACCAGTCAGTGGCAGAAGAGTTTTAGTGCCATCAGTCACAATCTCATGTGGCTCATCCTTCCTCTGTGCCATTCTGTAGCTAGCATAGCTTGTTGGAATTGCTTAGTCTAGTAAGCATAGCTACCAATGACGGCAGATAAATGGTTTCTTGTAATGATCAGTTGTTTCTCCACCATTAGCACATTTAGCAGTGAGTGAATGAGGCTAATTGACAGCGCTAAGAGCGTCCTGCTAGTTCTAATTGGTTGTTTTGGTCAGAACGGTGCATTACTATAACCTTAATTAGCGTTACATCAGGGGCGCCGCCAGAAATCTTGAACCCCCTGACAAAAAAAATAGATTGGGCACCCCTGCGCAGCTGCTGTTACAATTTTTTGAATCTTTTTGAGCCGTCCAAGTAGAGAGACACATGTAGGAATCACATTTAGGGGGTGAACCACTTAGATTTGTGTCATAATCTGTAGGGATTGATAGAAAACAACAGAAAGGTTGTTTCTTTGGTTCAATTCTGATAATTAGCACAATATTTACTGCTCATGAATTTTACATCCAACAGTCCACATC
>NW_015116978.1:13990-17945 GCF_001443285.1 Poecilia latipinna | reverse complement strand
ACAGCCAAGATACTGGAGGAGAACCTCAAGCTCCCAGGCCTCAGGTAGAGGACCCGAGCTCAGAGGATGAAAAAACATCCGCAAACAAGCCCCTTCTCACCTGGGGGTGCTTGAGCAGAGGCGAAGCTAGCTATTGCTATTGCTATTGGCCCCCCCAGGGCCCCCCCAAATGATCGACATGTCACGACACCCAGTCATTCCTTCACAGTAGGTAGCACTGTCAAGCACAAGTGTCACAATGGGTTGTGACTTGTGACTGTTGCTGATATGCACCATTTACATTTATTGAAGAAGAGAAGGAGAACCTACTACTACCAATAAAAAAAACCTCATTTTGTGCTCAGCCAGGAAAGTTTCTGGTAATTGAGTTACTACTATAAGTTGCGAGCATCAAGCTAACAATGCTACAGCTATAGACATACGTAGACGCCGACTTAGTGGCCAGTTGCTATAATACATCAGTCAGACTCGTAATGCACGCAGAAGCAAAAAGTATTGTAAAGATGCTGACGTGTTTCAGTGTGCCTGAACAATGTCGGTGAGGATAAATACGGGAAGTAAAAGAAAAGTATCCAACGTGGTCTGTAATGCTCTTCCTTTCTAACAGCGATTTCTTCTGGCCAATATAATTACATGGGAAATATTTATTGGCTCAGAAGCTGTCGTTTGGCCACAAAGTCAAGAAATTCTGTTCATAAAATTGTGTTCTTTCTTACCTGTGAAAGGTAATGCTAATGAAGCCAGCTTGTACTATAAAATGAGTGAAAAAACTCCACACAAGTTCTCCACTGACATTTGCTATTTTTACTGATTCTTTTCTAAAAATTTTCTATGAAACGGCAACACTTTGCCAGAGGTTCCGTTTCCCCTAGGAAAGGGCATGAACTTGGGACAATTTAATCTGTTACTCTCTTTGCTTTATTATGTTTTCCATGAAATGTTTAATTTATTTCAATTCTTATGTGTTTAGCTTTGTCATTTTCTTTTATGTTTTCTTTTATCTTATCGCTGATGTTTAGCACTTTATTTCAGCTCTGGCTGCTGTTAAAGCGCTTTATAAATAAAGTCGATAATGATCATGAACAAAAACAGGTTAGTCGGTCCAGTAGCTGAGAAGTTTGAATGCTCAACATACAGCCACAGTCTGTTTCCCCTGACCTACACACTGGAAGTGGGGATCTATTAACACTAAGTAATAGGAAGTGATACTTGACATAACATGACTGGCTTGTTTTTTTTCCTAGGGTCAGTTGAGAATGAAAAGACATAAAAAGAAGCAAATCAGGCACAGATCAAACAGGGTTCAGCTCTGACATCAGCAGTCCTGGTAGCTCATGTCCTGAGAACAGTCATGAGAAAGAAAGTCTGGCAAACACCAATCCACCATCACCAGGTCAGAGTATCTACAGAAACAGTCAAATTCCTGCCCCGTTTTAGGTTATTTTTACTTGCTGGCTTCTGCTAATGTGTTTCTTTAATTGTTGGTTCAATTATGTTAGTGTACTGTTTTTACAACGTAGTTCCATCAAAGGAGGAGTCTGAAAACACAGAAAGCTCTGCGCCTGACCAGGATGATGATGAGCCAGAAGGGGCAATTGCAGGAGATACCACTGATCTCTTCTCAGCAGTGTCCAGCACTCCTTTTGCTTCTCCAAAAGGACCCAGTGGTAATTTTACTTACACTAAGACCTCCTTAGTAGCTGCACAATTTACATGACATAATGATCATGTAAATTATGTGTACATGACCATTGTGTTTGTATTCCAGATATTTCAAAGTCAAAAGAACAGGGCCCTGTTCAGCCAAGTTTGACAAACTGCCCCGGAACTCAGCATGGAACAAGAAAGAGAACTTTTCACAGCTCCTGGTACAAAGACTATTCTTGGTTAGAATATTCTGTTATTAAAGACTCCTCCTACTGCTTTGCCTGTAGGCATTTTTCTTTGCCTAATGCACCAGATAGTGTCTTTGCTTCGCATTCCAGCTTCAGTAATTGGAAAAAGGCATTGTCCAAGGAGTCTGGATTTAAGCTTCACTCAAAGTTAAAGCACCATGTAAATGCAATGTATGCATGGAGTCAATATAAAAGGGCTAATGAGGGAAATACAACCATGCTAAATTCTATAAACACAAACCGGAAAAAAGTGGTGGAAGAAAACCGTTATTATATTAAAACAATAGCCGATGTTCTTCTTTTGACTGCAACACAAAATATTGCTCAAAGGGGTCATCGAGAGTCTGGGGACTCTAGAAATAAGGGAAACTTTTTGGCTATATTGGATGAAATAGCAAAGCATGATCAGTTAATTGAAAAAAAGCTTAGAGGATGTGCCGATGCAAAATACACAAGTCATCAAATCCAAAATGAAATTCTTCAGGGCTTAGCAGAGATGGTACAGATTGAAATCATAAAAGAAGTGAAAGAATGTGAGGTGTTCAGTGTTATTGCAGATGAAACAAAAGACTTGCAAAAAAAGGAACAAATGTCTTTGGTTGTACGATATTATTACAATGGTGTCATCCACGAAAGCTTCCTATGTTTCCAGGCAGCTGAAAGCCTTAATGCAGCAGGTCTTAGTGCAATGATCATTAGCTGTCTTGAGAAACATGGTCTGGACTACAGAAATAACCTAGTGGGACAGGGTTATGACGGTGCATCCGTCATGAGTGGGAAGCATTCTGGTGTATCTGCCAGAATTCAGAGCAATGCCAGATTTGCATTTTATGTTCATTGTAACGCACATTGCTTGAATTTAGTCCTTGTTGATGCTACCAAAGCAGTCCCTGAGGTCGTTGACTTTTTTGCACTTCTACAGCAGCTTCATAACTTTGTGTCTGGCTCTTATGTTCATCTGAGGCGGCTTGACGTACAGAAAGAGTTGTATCCAGTAGAACAACCCAGGGAGCTCCAGGCACTTTCAGATACGAGGTGGGCCTGCAGGTATACGGCATGCCGTACCATGAGAGACAGACTTCCAGCAGTTCTGAGATTGTTGCAGGATATTGCACTTGAAAGAAACGGCAAAAGAACAGTGGAGGCAAGGGGTCTGCTTCTTCAAATAGATATCCAATTTTTAGGTCTTTTGGTTAAGTTTTGTAAAGTGCTTGGTGATGCCAAATGTCTTTCCGACATGCTTCAGTCCAGCACTCTTGACCTAGCAAGAGCTGTAGATCTAGTAGGTGCTCTTATAGACACTTTCCAGGACTACAGAAATGAAAAGTACTTTGATGAACTATGGAAAGAGGTTGAGGAACTTGCTGAGAAGAGCAAAATCAGTGTAAAAATTGACAGAAGAAATCCAAGATTAAGTTCAAAATTTCTTGACTCACTTGTAATGAGCACTATAGGACAGAGAAAATGTGATGACGAGGGCTTCCCCAGACCACTCTTTAATCAGGTGCTTGACTGTCTCATAGTGGAGTTAAAGAGGCGTTTTTTAAAGAAAAATTGTGAGATCATGCAAGGAGTGCAGTCCCTAAACCCCAAAAGTGCAACTTTCTTGAATGAGGAGCCTCTGATTGCTTTTGGACATATCTTTGAGTCAGATTTAGATGACCTGAAACATGAAGTGCACCAAATAAAACGTTTGCTTGATCAGAGAATAAAGAGTGATTTAGGCACACCTTCTACTTTGCTTGATTTTATTCTGTTTCTTGAACCTTAAAGAGGTTTTACATTAATTATTCAGACTTTGCAAGATTGCAGTAGTTAGTCCAGTTAGTACTGCTTCTTGTGAGAGAAGCTTTTCTGCTTTAAAATTAATTAAAAGTTACCTAAGGACAACAATGGCTGATGCCAGGCTAAGTCACATTGGAACACTTAGCATAGAGTCAAGGAGGGCACGGGGCCTCAACATGGATGACTTTGTAACATATTTTGCTTCATCTCACAACAACCAAAGGATTTTACTTTTATGAGTACATGAAGTAGTCTTGTGTTTCTCGTCATGATTT
>NW_015116978.1:9903-11208 GCF_001443285.1 Poecilia latipinna | reverse complement strand
TAGTAGGTGCTCTTATAGACACTTTCCAGGACTACAGAAATGAAAAGTACTTTGATGAACTATGGAAAGAGGTTCAGGAACTTGCTGAGAAGAGCAAAATCAGTGTAAAAATTGACAGAAGAAATCCAAGATTAAGTTCAAAATTTCTTGACTCACTTGTCATGAGCACTATAGGACAGAGAAAATGTGATGACGAGGGCTTCCCCAGACCACTCTTTAATCAGGTGCTTGACTGTCTCATAGCGGAGTTAAAGAGGCGTTTTTCAAAGAAAAATTGTGAGATCATGTAAGGAGTGCGGTCCCTAAACCCCAAAAGTGCAACTTTCTTGAATGAGGAGCCTCTGATTGCTTTTGGACATATCTTTGAGTCAGATTTAGATGACCGGAAACATGAAGTGCACCAAATAAAGCGTTTGCTTGATCAGAGAATAAAGAGTGATTTAGGCACACCTTCTACTTTGCTTGATTTTATTCTGTTTCTTGAACCTTAAAGAGGTTTTACATTAATTATTCAGACTTTGCAAGATTGCAGTAGTTAGTCCAGTTAGTACTGCTTCTTGTGAGAGAAGCTTTTCTGCTTTAAAATTAATTAAAAGTTACCTAAGGACAACAATGGCTGATGCCAGGCTAAGTCACATTGGAACACTTAGCATAGAGTCAAGGAGGGCACGGGGCCTCAACATGGATGACTTTGTAACATATTTTGCTTCATCTCACAACAACCAAAGGATTTTACTTTTATGAGTACATGAAGTAGTCTTGTGTTTCTCGTCATGATTTAGGTCTTCACCGACTGGTACTTGTACCAATGCTAGTTTAGGAGTCAGTACATTTGGTCATAGCTGCATTAAGTTCGAAAATAAAATGCACATGTAGCATCTATTAAATAACAGTTTCCATAACATACAACCTTCTTTTTTGAGATATTGTAATTGTGAACTGTGTGACACTGCATTCTCATTGTAAGTCTTGTCTTGTTACAATGGTTTCATTTAGAGGTTAATGTCCACTTATGCTTTGTGTGGCATGCATTGATAATAAACTGCAAATTACATGAGCAAATCTCATTTCATGAGTCTTTATTTATATATAGTATGTGAATGAAAGTACTCTTACTGCATTGTCATAGTCAGTGGACCCCTTACAGATAGCCCTGGCCCCCCCTTGGCCCCCCCAGAAATAAAAGTCTAGCTCCGCCACTGTGCTTTATGGCTTTGAAACCATTTTCAGAAAAACTCATAAAACCACACAAAACAAATAGGCTCATGGCATAAAATAATAATTTTAGATATTGTTATGAATACC
>NW_015116978.1:8553-9779 GCF_001443285.1 Poecilia latipinna | reverse complement strand
TTGCCTCTCGCGCAGTGAGATAAGGTGGCTAACTGGAGCTCAACGTCATAGTATTGCTGTCTATGCTCAACGTAGCGAACATTCCAGATTACAGATCAGTTTTTGGTGAATTGAAAAAAAAAAAACCCGTTTTTGGTGAATAAAGTGGAGCAGACTTGCTTCATGTCAGATGACTGAAAACGTTGAAGTATCGTTTCTGCTTCAGCGGTTTAAGCAGAGAGGTAATGAAATACAACAGACACTGACAGGCCTCTGCGTCTGCCTTTCTCTGAAGAACTACTGAGGGGGAGGAGACAGCCAGGTGAGGAAAAACTGTTCTTATCTATCGATTCAGTATTTTTATCATACAGACATTAGGCTGCTGTTGGTGTGCTATTAGCTAGCTGCTAGCTAACGACTTTGCTAGCAAAGCTAGATAACTGAAAAGCTTCTTCCCTGTGTACCAGGCACATCGCCCGTCCAAAACTTATCATCTCCGTCATAGATAAATGTCTGATCTTCTAATTTCCTTTGCTGCATAATGTACATTGCATTTATTCTAGCTTTAGGTAAACATGTCTTGAAAGAGAATAGCACTTAAATAATAGTCCAACAAGGATATTCATTTAGAATTAAAAATAACACACCCTGAATTACCATGATAGATATGTGTGTCATTAATGAAGGAGGAAAAAAAACTCAACCCAGACTTTAAGTTTAGGGTCTGGTTCGCAGAGTATGAAGTTACATTTGTTTCCCAATTATTCAATGAAAAAAAAAAAACTAACCTCAGTTAAGTAAAATAAAATTGCAATCAAAACTTTTGGAATTGTAATGATTCCTTTAAAAAAAGTTGTTTAAAAGACTTTTTGTTAAATAACTCATTTTTACCAAACAAACATTTATTTGCACACATCAGAAATCTTTTGTTGTGATTTTAGGCCCTGCCCACGATATCATGTGAGAATCACAAACAAAAACTTAGAATAGTAAGAAAAGATTTGTGACAAGCGCAAAAAAGTTTGTTTTGCAAAAAAGAAAGTTAACTTCATGAGTCAAAAATGTGTGATTTAAATTTTTTTTTAAAAATTAAGCAAACCCAATTAGGTTTTTCTTGGGGACTTGCTTTAACAATTAAATTTTTTTTTTTTTTCCTTTTTCTGCAGTTCCACCTTAAAGTTTGAAACAGCTCTGCGTTCCTGAATGAACCATCTTCATCTCCACTGCAGCAAACAGGCAGCTCTTTT
>NW_015116978.1:0-4952 GCF_001443285.1 Poecilia latipinna | reverse complement strand
AGTACACCAGGTACAACTTAAGTTTGTCCAAAAAACGTACGTTGAAGTATGCTTAGTACACTTTAAATAGTGCTTAAGTACTACTTAAATACTGCTTAAGTACATTAAGCACCAAATTGGTATTTCAAAAACGTAACATTTTAAGTATACTTGAATTATGCTCATGATTAGTCCTACTAAAAGTATACTTAAGTGTGTTAAAATTTAACATACTTAGTACACTAATTTTTCACCTGGGCTAACCCGGCTCATAGCCAGGTTTAGCTAATCTCAGCTATCAATACAAACTTGCATTGTTTTAATAACAATGTCAGTCTATGTTATCATGAGGTTGCTTGAAGATTGATGTTCATGTCTGTGTAGGGCTTTCTTTTTTATTGACAGATTCATTTTGTCTGTATTGTGTACTATGCTACAGATATTCGCTTAAACAACTATTTTGTCAAAAAAAAAAAGACATCTCATCTTCCTCTCTTTTTTTATCTTGGTTGCCTGGTTTCCTTTTTTTGAGGGAAAATACTTTTTCCTGCTGTCTCTGCCTCTACCTGGGTAGGATCACACCATATAGATAGGAAGAGAAGGGAGAAGGTAATGTCTGTCATGATTTTCTCCGTTCCTGCCATGTCTCATGCTGCTCTGCTCTTTTGTACCTTCTGTCCCTGCTGGCTGCTGATTTTACCCATATACTGTATACACAGTGACTCCAGCGAGATCATCTGTCCTCAATAGTTGTCTCAGCCTTCAGTCAGTCCTGTATGACCTTTCTTCAGACTCTTGACCATCACCAATCTTACATATTAATGATGCCACCATGCGAGACGTTAATACAATATATTAATGGTGGAATCCAATCTAAATTAGTTAAAGATCAAATTGTTCATAATTCCAAAATCCTCTTCAATAAACTTGGGTTTTAAACATTTACAGTTCATACTAAATTGAGACATAATTTCTTCTTTTCTATTAATTCTGTTTTTATAAGTATGTTTTTCCCTTGTGTATTTGTATTATTTTAACATTTGGTAGTTTATTGTTTTTTTTGTTTGTTTTTTTTATCTTGTACTTAGTTTAGTTGAGTGTTAATGGCTTAGTGTGCTTGCTGACCTATTTTTGTACAAAACTCTCAAGTTTAACATCCCAAGCTGTGACTGATATGCTTTTGATGGAGATGGAGCTATCCATTATCCACATTATCCACAACACTGCATGCATATGATATAGAGTTTCCACCTTTCAGAAATCAAAATAAGGGACGCCCACCACGGGGTGTCGTCCTACTCTCATGTGGTGGGACATCCGCTACAGTGATAGACAATATTTTATGGCAGTGTTTTTTGTCTTTAAAAAGTGATCCATAGAGCAATTGTTCATGCATAGAGGTCCGTTAGAGTACCTCAGAATTATACTCCAATCAGAGTAGTATACTTTAGATACATTTAATTAAGCAAGTGTAAAAAGTATTTGGTAAACCACTGAGTAACTGATCATAACACCTGATTTAATATTCAAAATGTGTCCTCAGACAACTAAAAGTCTAAACGTTATGTGAATATTCTGATATTTTACAGAGTATTACCAAAATATTTATATAAATAAAGAGTAAGGTTTGGAGGCTTATTCTAGACCAGATTTACCACAGGGGCCAGGATAGTGAGTGTTTTTCCATGGCAACACTTGAAAAAGAATGAAAAAAGAAAACAAACAAACAAAAAAAACCCCCAAAAAACAGAGCAATATTTCATCATTTAATATAATAAGTGAGCCAAAGAGCCAGTTGCATCTTCAGAGATTCAGGTTGCTGATCCCTGGCAGATGAAAGTCTGATCCTATACAGCAGCTAAAAGTGCAGCACTAGAATTTTTAATTCAGTGTTGATGTAAAATTGTGAAGGTTAAAAAAAAAGTGATCCGCCACTGATTATTAACGTAAGACATTTATTTCGTGTAACTTCTTTGGTACTCCGTTGGCCCCCACCTAGAACCGCCCCTGGGCTGCAGGTCTGGATCTGGTGCATTAATAATAATAATGATAATAATAATGATTTGTTCTTTAAATGATCATTTGTATTATTTTGGCTGATATTATTATACATTAAATAAGCAAATAATCAAACCAATATAGTCGACTAAAAGCACAATAAGAAACTTAATCATAGCAAAATGTTACCATACCAGGATCTCCTGATCTATTCTGTCTAGTATCACACTGCACCAAGATGGACACATACTGTTTTTTTTTCATTGCCTGTGTTCATCTTCACTAACATTATTCAGCCTGGGATTTGCGTCTTCCGTCTCACGTCTGTATCTTTAAGAGAGGTTTTGCTTCTAAGGAGGTGGAGTATTGGGTCGAGGATGTTTTAAAAAGATCCGGGTTGACAGCAGCTCACCGCGGCTGCGTAGTGTCCGTCTCTAGGCAACCATGACAACAGCGTCGGTCCGTAGCGTTCTGGGGTCCTTTAGCTCCCGCAACGAGAATTTAGCTGACCTTAATATTTCCTGTGTTTTATTCTGGTCATTATTGTTACACTTAGTGTTGATATGTGTGTGATAGGCGTGTCTATTGGACATTTATAGAAATATGAAACAAATCGTGTCCTGTATCGGTTCAATACGGGACGCAACATTTAACAGCCAAATATGGGACGATTCCGTATTTTAAGGGACGGGTGGCAACCCTAATATGAATCAAACTGTACCCAGTAGTTAGTATCAGCTAGAAGATTTAGACTGATGGCTCTGAGTCTGTAAATTGCAGCTATTTACAAAGGTAGCAGAGATCTGATCACAGTCACCAAAAAGTGGAGCTGCTCTGACTCGGATCAATAGGTACCAGACTGGCAGTCCACAAACAAATGATGTTAGTCGCACCCATTAAGAAGGAATGACAACAAACAGCAGCAATGAGCATGGGAGATGAAATGAAATGACATTTTTCTTGAGAGAGATTCAGCAGGACAGAGCCCGGAGGAGCCTGTTGCACATGATTGCCACTGTACTCCATGGCAAAAGAGAGAGAAAAGCTAAGCATAAGCCCTGCAGGATGGAAAAAAAAAATCAAGTTAGTAGCTCAATAAGCTGTGAATGTTAGCACCCCTCACTGTACCACCTGCAGGGAAGGCAATTGGTGTAATTGAAAGAAATTAACTCTAAGAAATAAAGATGAAGGGAAAGAAGGAGGAAGTTTGATAGTTTCTTTTATAGCATAACTGGGGATTTTATGTGGAGAGGCATCACTTTATTTTTCCAAAACCAATCACAAAAAATATTAAAATAGGTTGTGGAAGAGGAGTTAATTTACATTTAGATAAAAGTCAGTTCAACATTGTAAATTACCCTTTTATTTGGCAATCTAGAAGATTTTGTTTTAATCTCTCAATAAATAACTCGCTATATGTTTTCTTTGCCTGCCGTCAAAGTGTGTGTCAGTGAGGAGGAGCAGCAGTTGGGGGAAGGGAGGGATGTAGAGTGGGTGGGTGTATAGGGGTGGGGGTGATATAACGGAAAAAAGGTTCACAATTTATTGTGCCGCCTCTCCTTTAATTAATAGATTATGTACACATGCACACTCCTGTCAATCTCTCCCAGCTTTCCATTACCACTGTGACCTCTCTTTCTGCTGCCCGACAACCTCTAACACACACACACGTAATCACACACACAGTAGCATGCATTCAGCACAAGCTCAAGGGGATTGTTGATGGTGGTTGTATCAAGGGAAGACTGTTAGAGAAGGAGGACCAGCTTATCCTGCTCTCTCTCGTCCTTACTGATAACTTTGCCCGTGAATTACTTTTCACAATTTTTATAGTTATATTTACATTATCGACATCATAAGTGGATTACTTCAAACCTAAGGACCGGGAGATTTTCTTACTTTTATTTTTAACTTGAAGGACATGTTTTGCTGCTCTGTGTGCTCGGTTGAAAACGGCTGTAACGGGAACCCACTGATTTTCTGTGATGGCTGCAAATCCATCATGCACCTAGCCTGCTCTGGAATGACTCAGATGCCGAAGTCGACTGATCTGTGGTTCTGCAGAAAATGTGAATCCCAGGAGAAAGCAGTCCGTGTGCTAAACCAGGACAAAATGCCTCCGACTGACCCCACGAAATGAGCAGTATTTTAGAACGACTTCAGTCTATTAAAATGAAGATTAAACTGCTGGAGGTGAACTTTGAGATCAACGCTACCTGTGGAAATGAGACAACTCTTCCTCAAATCAACGGAGAGGTTGTACGCCCTGTACCAAGGAGTTCACCCTGGAACGCTCAGGGTGCCAAGCTGAAACAGGAGTCTCGCACTGCTGATCCGATAAGAACAGGGAGAACTCTGCACCTGGACGAATCAACCTGGCCGGCTCTGAGCCGAGACCAACCTTCAACTTCAACACCTGCTCCGCCAAAGAATAGCAAACAAGCAGCTGGAACCAAAATGGCTCCACCGACCACGCTCACAAGGACAAAGCGATCAGCCCAAGCCTCAAAACATTCCAACTCCGTGGGAATCCCACTGAAAAACAGATTTTCTGCACTCCAGCATGAGCCTCTGAGTGAAAACCCACCTTCAAACATCAGCAATGAGGCTAGACCAACACATCCACCCCCCAAAGCTCCAAAGGACAAAGCAACAACCAGGAAAATGAAAGGTATGCCAAAAGTGCTTATTGTTGGAGATGAGGCAGTAAATGGAATCAGCCAAGTTTGCAATCCCAAGAAAACGAGAGTGATTTCTTTTCCTGGTGACACTGTATCTGATTTACTCTCTCTAACCTCTGATCAGCCAAATATTGAGACTTTAGTTGTGCATGTTGGAGCCAACGATCTGGCAAAGCAAAAATCTGACATTCTGAAAAAGGACTGTTCAAAAGACCCTTATATATATAAAATTAAAAATTCCCCTCTCACCCTCCGTGGGTGGTCTCTTTCATCCTCTGAGCTCGGGTCCTCTAC
>NW_015116977.1:23689-26375 GCF_001443285.1 Poecilia latipinna | reverse complement strand
GGGATCAAGCTGAATGTTTTGATACCATTTTTGTGGGGGTACGGGTTGCAATAACGGTGATGGAAGAAAAATAAATAATAAAGATATAGCTTGTTGGGTGTAGAACAGTAGGTTCCTGCCATGCATTGCATAGCAGGCCCCAATAAAATAAAAATATTAAAAGTATTCCATATAAAGTTACACTATTCTGTTATTTAAATGGGACGTATCATGCAAAATCAAAATAAATTTTTGTGTACTTTGAGGAACATGGAAAATTTTTATTTATTCTCTCTTGGTGCTGCATAGATATTTTTTTATTCTTTATGAGTTATATTTTTCAGTCTGTTCATTTTTCTCTATTCTCTATTACTTTTTGTCTATGATGTCACTGCTAAACAAGGTCCTGGACTTCAAGCTAATCAATTTTGTGATCAGTGATCTTGTAGTCCAAGTTCAGTTCTGCCAAAGTTACAGGTAGACAAGACAAAATGTTTGGTTCTAGCGTTTGTTAACGCACACTATTTCTTACATCACCCCCTGACATCAGGGCTTCTTTGAAGTGTCTGGTTAAAGAGTATTTTTCTGAGAAGAACCCTCATCAGCGGGAAAAGAGTGCTTCAACAACCTCCGTCAGTGTTGAGTAATTTAATGAAAGACTGCGTCTAAATGAGGGGTCAGTTCCTTCTCTCTACAGAAGCGATGGACACAGCAAAACATTAAGCTCTAAATAACACTACTGTGACACAAAGCTTGTTTTAGGCATATTATTAAAGCCAATAGTCACACAGGCCAACCAGAAACCTTGGGTGACTAAGGAGGTTTATACAAGATCGAGGGAATTAAATGCTGCCTTCAAATCTGGTGACTGCACTTAGATCAGCGAGGGCTAATCTAAATTGTGCCATCAGGGCAGCAAAACATGCCTACAGTCAAATGATCCAAGGTTTCATTCATGATCCCAGCAACACCAGACAGCTGGATGCCCTGCTGTCTGGATTACTGATTATAAAACTACATCTTCATCCTGCCAAGATGACATTAGCTTCCTTAATGAACTCAACAACTTCTCTGGAAGGTTTGAAGCCCTGAATAAAGCTAAACAGGCCCACAGGCTCAAAACATCTGCTGTGTGAAAATCCCTCAGAAAGATTAACGCATGGAAAGCTACAAATCCTGACAAGACTCCAGGAAGACTGATCAGAGAATGCAGACCAGCCCATGTGCTNAGGGTCTACTCTTATATTATGTCTATGTTCCCTGCGTTCACGTTTTTTCTTCTCTTTATGGCGTTTAAAAAATTTAAGTGTGCAATACCGCCACCATTTGGTCTGGAGTGTGAACTGCAGCTAATGCAGTTGATTATAGATCTTAAATCATACATCTGAAAATTAATTGGGTACTTTTTTAAACATTACATCATGATTATAATTTTTTATTGTATGCAATTTTAATAAACATTGAAAGATTATTAAGGCACTTAAAAATTCATACTCTTTAGGTACTTAAAAAGTATGCCTACATATTACATTAAACGCACTAAAAGACATACTTCTGCATATGTATTAATTAGTTTTAAGTTGTAATCAGGTTGCTGCGTGTTGCAGACTTCTGCCCAGGTCCCTCTTGAAAATGAGATCTGGATCTCAACGGGGTTCACCTGGTTAAATAAAGGAAATTAAAAAAGGCATACTTTATTAGCCTAAAATTTACACTGAGATGTAATTTAAAACATACTGAAAATAATAATCTAAAGTAGTGTTAAGTGGATTTTAAAAAATTCTATTTTGAGCATATATTTTAAAATATACACAAAATATATTTTAAATATACTTGAGCAAGTGTATATTTAGACTTGGGCAAATATATATTTTCTGCGCTTAAAGTATACTTTTAATTAATATATTAAAAGTGTATTGCGGTACAATTACGTGTAAGTGTGTTTAAAGTTCTAATTTCGAAATTAGTACAAGTATACTTTTAGTTTACTTTATTTATACTTATAGGTAGTACACTATATACTTAGTATACTTAAAGTGTACTTTCACAAATTTAAGTATGTTTGCCCCTTGTATAGCACTCTTACACTGCACAAACCTTAGTGATGCAAAAACATGTTTACCTATTAATGAAAATATAGACTGCTCTTAAAAAAAATTAATATGAATACTATGTACAGAATACCATCGATTAAACAAGAAAACACCTGAAGAAATTTTAATGGTGCCATTTGCATACCATAACTCGCACCGAATCCTATGCACAGTGAATCTGAGTCCGAGACTGACGACTATAAGCTTAGCACATGTAGTTCTCACTCACGGTCCAAAATAAAAACATGAAGACAGTGGGTAATTGTTTCTTTCTAAAAAAAAAAAATCAATCTTCATACTAAGGATTTTAATTGACACTCAAAAATTCAGAGAAATAATAATTTTATGTAAGCAAAATATGAATAGTCACAGGAAATATGTATTCTTCCCACAATGCATTGTGAGACCTGTCACTGTGCTTGTTTGTGAGACACTGCTTCTGTCTGGCCCCGTTGCTATGGTAATTAATGATCTGCACCTGGGCTGGCTCTCTACGTCAGACAGGGTGCTGGAGACAGAGTTTCTATACTTGTGAGACACACAGCGTCGGTTTCAAGAACCCTGACAAAAAACCATAAGCTCTAGCAACATTTTGAAAACATTTTACGGTAGCA
>NW_015116977.1:14664-18867 GCF_001443285.1 Poecilia latipinna | reverse complement strand
ATTCAGCCTTACTTCATCCTGGCAAAAAGCTTATCATTCCAATGCTTTTGATTAGCATGAAGAGCCACAGGCTAATCCTCCTGCCTCAAATATCTGAGCTGGTTTTACGAGAAAAGCAAGACCCCTCTTTTTTCTTCCACAGTCCATCCTCCGTTGCTTCAAGCTCCACCTTCTTTCCTGTTGTTTATGTCCTCCAGAGAGAAAAAGGAAGGTTTTTTGTAGTGGGCGATAGTGTCATGGAGAAACAAGATCAGTCAAATGGAAGCTCTATTTAAGGCCTTTTTTCTGCACTCACTTTGTTGACACAGGGAAAAGGGGGAAAGTCTTATATTTACACATAAAAAGCCTGTAGACAACGGACATGAAAGCCGGCTCTTAACATCAGACACAATTGACTCTCAAAGCCAAAGTTTCTGTGAAAGTGGAAGGGATGTTTTGATGGGCTGCTGGCTTAGTGTTTTCAACTGAATCAGACCCTCAGGAAGTTTGAAACAAACTGTTTTTTCACAAAGATCAGTCAGTCTTTTTTTTTTTATAGATAACTGAAGTAAACATATGAAGATTGTAAATTGTCAGATAATTAAGAATTTCCATGATATTCACTTTTTAAATAGATCAAAACATTCCTAAACTTTTACTCACCTAATTTCACATGCTCTCTGGTTCTCTAAAGGCTTCTAAAAGAGCACATTTTATAACTTGTCAGAACACCTAAGTAAACCATTTGTTTCTAGGAATGTTTCCATTTATTATATTTATTTGCTTCAAATAAAAATGAAAGCAAAACACTCAAGCCAAAATGGAAGTGGGATTGGTTTGGAGAAAAACAATTACACATGAATGGTGTGTGAAAATAAAAAGTGCTAAAAATAATCTGTTGGAGAATAAAGTGGGAAAAGTCTGGCCACATATAATAGTACAACAATGAATGGATAGCAAGTTATTGGTGATACTGCTCTTATTGGAGTTGGATTCTGGCCAGAGGAAGTGGAGCATATGGAAAAGGAGACTAGTCATGGCCATGACTAAAAGACAAAGAAAACCATCAGTTGAAGCAGTCTTAAATTTTCCAAGAACATCTCTTCACATATTGCTCAATGTTTTTCCAGTCTTCTGTCATCATAAAGATCACCCCCTGTAACCCTGAACATCACCCCCACAACATGGCACCCCAGTAGAACAAGATGGTAAGGAACCTTGGTAGGCAGTAATGTGAGAATGATTCAAAATGAAAAATTGGGGCACCCAGAAGTGTTCCTCTGGACCGTAGGCCACCCATTTGCCGAGGTACTGCTATCCACAAACCTGCCAACGGGAGTCTACAATTAATTTTATGCTGCAAGCTGAGTGTCTCTCCATGTCCCGGGTGGGTGGAGAGGTCAGAAGGGGGGCACAATGTGTTGGACTTAACAGGCTTGATCTGGGAAACAGAAGTCCATTGACAAAATTGACTGTGATGTAGGACCATGGTCATTTGAATGAATCTGGCTAGAGGTCTATGGGAGGTTTTGTTATGGACGTGATTGGGACAGATGAGATCATACTCTCTAAAATTGTTGTGGAGAAAAGACAGTCGGCAATGGTGTGACTGACACCAGGATGTGTGAAAAACTTGGCTGAATGGATCCAATAGATTAAATGGCCTCTGACAGAGGTGTGGGATATAAGTTCTGTATCGAATGTGCAACTAGGAAGAAGGATGGGAATAGGAATCTGGTCTTAGTCATTGGGGGAGAACTGTTGAGAATCTGGCTTCTGTTTTAATATTCTTGGAACCTTGGCGATAAGAAATGCAGAGATTAAAGACAGAGAAAAACAAGGACTGATGAGAGTTAAGTTATTTGGCTGATTTTTCATCAAAACCAACATGGAATATTCAGCACTCTCCAACCAGTGCCACTTCTCCTCTATAGCAAGGAGTTCCCCCACGTCGTCATTACATTCAGCAGGGGAAAGTCTGCAGGAAAAGAAAGCACAAGGGCAAAGTTTTTCATTAGAACCTGAATGTTGGGAGAGGACAGTGCCAACCCCCATTTCAGAATGTCAACCTCCATGATGAACTCTTTCTGGGGGTTGGGCTGTATGACAAAAGGTGTTTGGGAGAAGTGGTTCTTGAGTTTGAGGAAAGTTGTATTTTCTTTGGGTGAGCAGGAGAAAGGAATCTGGAAGTGAAGGCTGTTAATGGGGTTGCGGTTTGACTGTAGTTTCTGATGAAGCGATGATGGAAGTTGGCAAATCTAGAAACATTGGGAGCTGTTTGCAAGTTTGTGGGGTAGGCCAGTCAAGGGCAGCTGCTTTGACCTTCTCTGGATCTGTGAAAACCTGTCCACCCTCAAGGATGTAGCCCAGGAATGGTACAAATGATTTGTGGAACTCACATTTCTTTGTCTTTGAAGGACTAAGCAGACATGTTTTTGGTGTTCAGCCAGAGATTTGGAATATATGAGGATATCATTTAAATAAACAAATACAAAGACATTCAGGAAGTCGCAGAGGATATCATTGACAAGGGCTTTGAAGACTGCAGGAGCACTACAGTTGAACTGCAGTTCCCTGGCTCCCTCTGGTGGGAAACTGTGAGAAGTGGACAGACAAACCACCGCACTGGAAAACACCACACAGAACCCAAAACCCTGGCTTCCTAACAACTGCAAATTTTTTCCAGTATAAACACATGTTGTAGCATATTACATGTTCATCGAGGAGTGAATGCTGCAAGTCACTGACTCGATGGAATCTGTTGGGTTTCCTTAGAAAACTTTTGGATCCATTTCAATAAGAAACATAATTTGCCTGCTTTTTTCATCAATGGGTTTAAATTGGGGTCTGTGTATTTGACTTGGAATTTGCCTTTACGGTTAGATTTAATTTACTGTTTTTTGCAAATGATGTTAAGAAGACAAATGTTTTGAATTTGCATTATTGAAATAAATTGAACTGAATGGATTTGGCAGATAAACAATACCTCCCTCTCCACTCAGTTGAGCTCCAGAGTGTACATGATACTCTTTACAGTGGGTAACTTGAATAAGGATGGCTCTTTATTGGAAAAAGTCAACACTAAAGTATTGATGGGAGGTATTTTGCTTACAAGGCAAACAGAAAAGCCAAAGGATGTCAATATAAGCTCTGCAAGTGATAGTACCAAAGCACTAAAGGCTAGCAACAAATCTTAGGAGATAAAACTAATGTTTGTGAAGAATGCAAAAATGTCAGCTTGCAGTTCTTGTATCCATTTTAGTAAAGGATTAATATGCCAGAAGCACAAGGTGAGATTAATCTATTAAATATCAGAACTTCCTTGTGTCCCTTTTGTGACGCAACAGTGGTAGGAGTTCCACAAAAATACATGCAGATGGATGGTAGTATGAAAACTCTTTCTGAATGCCTCACATTGAGATCTATCAGAATAGACATTTCTGATCTGATGAAACTTAGTAGATCATCATAGCCAGGATTTCCAAACAAACATTTTTGGCCAGGTTTAACTGTGAGGTGGACTGATAGTAATGAATATCATTGCTCTAAACTTCACTGTTGATTGAAAAAGACAGTGGGCAGTTTAAGTGATTGAGCAAAAAACTAAAAACATTTCAAAGACAAAACAGACAAGTTTAGATATTATGGAAGCAAGGGAACAGTAGTAGAGATACTTTAAATCATTGCCATGGAAGCATTTAGTGTTAATTAATTGTCTTTCCAAGGATACTGGTGACCTGTCCAGGGTGTACCCCACCTCTCGCCTGAAAAGTCTCGCTGGAGAGAGACACCAGCACCCCTCATGACCCAACTAGGGACAAGAGTGTAAGAAAATGGATGGATGGATGGAAGTTTAAAGAGCACCATTTAGTGGAGTTGAATTAAATTTCAGGTGTCTCAGTAACCACAAAAGCGATCAAATACAGGATAAATAAAATATAAATCTTGTTTACTGATGACATTTGACAAACTGTGTGAACAACATATGACAAAAATACAGCAAACCAAATAACTGGGCAGGTGGAGAGGAGCTCCTAATGACTGAGGACACTTTCAAATTCCAATAAGTTCCTTGAATTTCAGAGTTTAATCCAATAGAAGACAATTTATGCAAATTACAACAGAAACTGCTGAACAACAGAGACATACATTCATTTGCCTGAGACAAATGGAAAAGAACAAGAAAAAAAGAAAGAAAAGCATAGACGTGCAAAGACGTCTTTG
>NW_015116977.1:7032-8401 GCF_001443285.1 Poecilia latipinna | reverse complement strand
TTTTTTTTTTTTTTTTTGTTTGTTTGTTTTTGTATGTCTGTATAGCAGAAAATTCTAATAAAACTATCTTGGGAAAAAAAAAAATTAGGCTATTTCAGTCAAGACATGTTAAGTTATAAAGCTAGCATGTTTTAAATTTATTTTCTTAACACTAGCATAGGAGTAGTGATTCCTGATTTAAAGATTAATATTTCAAAAAGAAAATCTAATTGTCTGAGTATATATGCAGTAGAATTATGTACTATATTATTAACTATAGAATGGGTGGAGAATACTAATATAAACTAGAAAATTCCTGCAGAAATTTTAAAGGGCCTGCCAAATTGTGCCAATCACTTTAACCCCAGCATTTTACATTTGTCCTGATAAATAGATACATGCCAGTCTAAGATACATAGACAAAGTATTACCAAGTATATCATAAGGTTTTCTATGAAGTGAATCACCATTGGCTGAATCCGAGACGACGACTATAAGCTTCGCACATTTTGTTCTCACTCATGGTTCAAAATAAAAAAACATGAAGAACGTTGGTAATTCTTTATTTCTAAAAAAAAATTTCAATTTTCAGACTAAGGATTTTAATTTACACTCAAAAATTCAGAGAAGTAATAATTTTATGTAAGCAAAACATGAATAGTCACAGGAAATATGTATTTTCCCACAATGCAGTGTGAGATCTGATTCAGCGCTGTGAGATTACTCACTGCCTCTGTCTAGGACCCGTTGCTACGGTAATTAATTATCTGCACCTGGGCTGGCTCTCTCTGTCAGACAGGATGCTGGAGACAGAGTTTCTATACTTGTGAGACACCCAGCGTTGGTCTCCAGAATCCTGACAAAAAACCATAAGCCCAAGGAAAATTTTGAAAACATTTTACAGGAGCAGGAGCAGGCATGTGTATCTATGTCATGACCAACTTTGAGATCAATAGGCCGCTATTTGTGCCTGTGAGGGGGAGTTAAAACGAGTTTTGGAGTCTGACCTCCACTGTCCTGTGTGTGTGTTTCAGAGAGAAATCTTAGTGATGCTGCGAGTTCCTCAGATTAAAGTTTTTTCGTTTTTTTTAATTTATGTCGTCATTTTATCTCAGAATCCCACTAAAAGTAAAGGCTCCAATGCCGGGATCGAGCCACTCGTTTTGATACCACTTTTGTTGGTGGGCACGCAGCGGTACGAGCCGCATTAACGGTAACGGAAGAAAAATATGGAATAACTAGAAAATTCCTGCAGAAATTTTGAGGGGCCTGCCAACTGTGCCTATGACTTTAGACCCAGCGTTTCAAATTTTACATGAAAAATAGATAAATGCAGGTCTGACATAAATAGCTCAACAATGCAACATAATAACTATTGTCAAGTATATCA
>NW_015116977.1:0-3759 GCF_001443285.1 Poecilia latipinna | reverse complement strand
AATAAAATAATAGTTTGTAGTGATTCGTTATCTGCATTGTTGAGTATTGAAAAGGGAAGTGCAAATAATCATCAAAATATATTATATGAGGTTATGACTGTTCATCATAGAATATGTGAACAAAACAAAAACTTAATATTATTCTGGACTCCTGCTCATGTAGGTATTTTGGGCAATGAAAGAGCAGATAGGTTGGCTAAGGAGGCAATTAAAAAAGAAGATATTGATATGCCAATAAAGTTATCTAAATCTGAAGGCAAAAGTATAGTTTGGAGAGAAAGCAAGAAGATATGGATAATGAAATAAATGGAAGGCATTTATATAGGATACAAAATACAGGAGGATTAGAGGAATAAACAGGAGGGAGGAGATAATTATGAATAGACTAAGAACCAGTCACAGCTTTTTAAATGGAACTCTTTTTAAGATGGGGAAACATCTTACTGGTTTATGTAATTGGTGTGATACTGTAGAAACGATGGAACATGTTTTTATTAGCTGTAGGAAATATGTGAATCAGCATTGCTTTAATTGTTTCATGCATGTTTGAGAAATCCTTGAATCTCCCATTCAGCTGTGCAAAACACTTTAGGGAACTGCTGTCTTTGAGGTACAGTTTCCATTCACCAGTCAATTTAAGAAATTAAAATGTTTTGTAAATTTTTTACCTTTTTGATTTTTTTCAGTTAGTTCTAATAAATTTAAGCATATAATATACATTTTAACTGATTTTAAAAATATTTTAATGTTTTCTTTTACCAAAATGCATTTATTTTGCTTACAATTTTTAATCTAACTTTATCTTGGTTTTTCTCTGCATTTTTTTTTTATTTACTTTTGTTCTTACATTTTTCTGCCTCTTATTCTTACTTTACCTTATGCATTTCTGCCTCAATTTGCAAACCATTGGTTGGTCAGCATTACCCTGCATATTTCAAATCTACATTCTACCTCAACATATAGGGCCTCTACCATTAGTTTATCAGTGAGCAACTTTATTTGACCTGAGCATTTGTTGTGGTGAACAGAGTGCAGCACGGGAGAGAGCTTAACGGAGGATGCAAACATGAGGGTGATTGACAGCGCTAAGACCCTCCTCTTGTGTCTGATTGAAGCAGTGTCCTTGTTCAGATGGTTGCAGGGTCAGAGGGGGATGGCAGAGGAGCTTGATTTCTTTTATCAATCTTATTCATTCTATGTTATTTTGTCAGGACATAGTGATAGTTTCAATATGTAACAAAAAAAAAACATTTTCATAAGCTGCTTTAATAAGGATATTTTGTTACATTAATCAAAGCATGACATTTCAGATTATAATATTACATCAGACCACTGAAAATAAAAACTTTCAGTATGCAGAAGAGTTGGTCTCATGAAAATATGCTTAATACCTACTTTAAGGTTGCTGATAAAAAGGGACTTTTGATCAGACAACTTGTTTTTAGTTGTTTACAACTACAGCATGTTGGTGCCACATATCAATTGATATTCCTATTGTGTGTGTGTGTGTGTGTGTGTGTGTGTGTGTGTGTGTGTGTGTGTGTGTGTGTGTGTGTGTTTTCAGATGTTAGTAAACAGGCCATTGTGGCCAGTGGTAGCGTGGGTTTGTGCAAATAACCATGCACACACACAATGACAATTTGGAAAGATCAATGAACCTGACAGTCATGTTTTTGGGCTGTGGGAGGAAGCAGGAGAAGCTGTAGAGAACCTATGTATGAACAGATAGAACATTCAAAACTCCATGCAGAAAGAGCACGGGACCTCCTACCTGCAAAACAAAAGTGCTTTGAAGGTAACATAGCTACTTTATTGTGTTCTATAATGACAGCAATATACAGAAGTCTTTCCCTTTAAGATACACATCTAAAGCAATATGCAGCAACATTTAGGCATATCACTCAGTCTGCCACCTTGTTGGAGGTAAGGAAGTACAAACATCAATCCACCAGCAACACCACTCTCACACAACACAACACCTCTGACCTTCACACAGCAAATTTGGAAGTGTTCCATCGACTCCTACAGAGTTAAATTCAACACTTTGAAAGTGTCTATATTGGTCCACTCTGGATGGTGTAGAAGTTACACTTTTGAAAGTGTCATTTGTGATAGAGCTGAATCAACACTCACAGTAGTTGAAATTAAACACACAGTGTTGACTTACTCAACACTAGTGTATTTTGTCAAAAGTTAACACTATGAACGTGTTAAACACAGAATGGTGTAAAGTATATATTAACATAGAAATCTGAGTTTTGAAATATTACTGGCAGGGTGTACTGTGGTGGCGCAGGGGTTAAGCACAACCCACATATGAAGGATCTAGTTTTCAATGCGGTTGTCGTGGGTTCACTTCCTGGTCTCCCCCTTCTCTCATTATTCACTTTTTTTTTGTCAATTTACTACCAAATAAAAGCAATTAAAACCTTTTTTCCCCCAGAAACTATTGGCCATCAATAATCCCCAAATTCATTTTAAAAGACATTAGATGCTACAAAAACACCAGCACCAGTTGCAGTATGTAATCTACTTTTACTTCAAAACATCAAACAGCACTGACAGCAATATACAACAAAGGTCATACATTCATTGCACTTTGCACTGAAGGTGAAGTGTGCTTTGAAAGTTCATTGGAAGCAGCCATGGATGGTCTTGTGATCACTGATGGTGAAGTATCTTTGGTGCTGCTCTTGTTTTCATCAACATGAAGGAGGAAGACTTCCAGCCTGGAAGGAAAAACAAGAAATATAGCAGAAACATTAGGATAATAAATAAATATTTTATAGTGATGGGTCCAGCAACACCGATGCGTAGGCGCATGTGTCAAGCCCACAGACCAAAACCCGTGTCGGTGCGCTTATTGGTTTCAGCAAGTCACGTGACCGATACGGGAACTGTTTTGAAATGACATTAACGCGCCAAACTGTTAATAAGGAACCGAATCTGTCAAAAGCATTTGCCAAGCATCACCTATGGAGCAGCTTCAAAGAAAAGGTTTCCACAGTGTGGGACCATTTTGATCTTATATTGAAAATAAATTTGTTTTCATTTTTGTTTCATCCGGTTCTTGTCAGTTTCTACTTATCTATCTGAATCCAAATTCAGCTGAAATTGACTCTTAGTTTATTTAATAATATGTTCTGCAGGTTAAGTGTCGCATATGTTTGACTAAACTGTCTTATTTAAATAAATCCACCTTTTCAATGTTGAGGCATTATGAGGCCAGGCATGAGAATGAAGTCCCAGATACACCTAGAATGAACTCAGATATACAGCCATTCTACAAATTACTCAGTTGCTTTTGATACATTATTTCATATACAGTGAACCCTTGCTATAACGCGGTTCACCTTTCACGGTATCGCTACTTCTCAGATTTTTTTGTGCAGTTTTTTTCCACAGTGTTCTGCGTCCTGATTGACTTTATGATTGGTAAAAACAGTCTCCCCGCTTCTTCTCTACCTGAGTGCCAATAAAGTTACGGTATTTAATACAGATTGGCCACTCAGGAGATGGAAACTGAAACTTAGAATGCCAGCTGAAAAAAACCTGTGGCCAGAGGCAGCGCAAAACCCAACCGGAGGCTCGCTTGACGAGATCCATCACTCTGCCGTAGATACAGCTGTGAATCTCTGGGGCAGCTTGGAGGAGACGCTTTAATGACATGACTCCGGATCACATTGAGGCCCGATTGATGAACACACACATCCGCAGACCTGAAAACAGGTTTTGTTATTTAGTTTAAATGTAGAGTAT
>NW_015116976.1:8593-25184 GCF_001443285.1 Poecilia latipinna | reverse complement strand
AAAACCAAAGGCATGGCCAGAGCTCCTGAGTCAGATGGAGAACTTGTTAGGAAACCAAATTCAGAAATGGCGTCTCCAGGGTTGCTGGATATTAAGACATGTTTTACAAAGAACAAAATTGGTGACTCACAAAGGAAGATAAAAACTGGACAGAAGTTTACCTGTGAAGACTGTGGCAAAACATTTATTAGAAAACATCATTTAAAGACACACATGAGAATCCACACAGGACAGAAACCTTTCAGTTGTGATCTTTGTGGATATAGAGTTAACCAAAAACAACATTTAAACACACATATGTTAATCCATACAGGACAGAAGCCTTTCTGTTGTGAAATCTGTGGACATTGCTTTAACCATAAATCTAGTTTAAACACACACATGAGAACCCACACAGGTCAGAAGCCCTTCTGTTGTGATGTCTGTGGACATAAATTTAGCCGAAAAGCATATTTAAACACACACATGACAAGTCACACAGGACAGAAACCTTTCTGTTGTGACCTCTGTGGACATAAATTTACTGAAAAATCCAATTTAAATAGACATTTGAGAATCCACACAGGAGAGAAACCTTTCTGTTGTGATCTTTGTGGACATAGATTTAACCAAAAACAACATTTAAACAGACACATGTTAACCCATACAGGACAGAAGCTTTTCTGTTGTGAAATCTGTGGACATGGTGTTAACAAGAAATCTAGTTTAACTACACACATGAAAAAACACAGAGGACAGAAATCTTTCTATTGTGGACGTAAATTTAGCCGAACAGCACATTTAAACACAAACATGAGAATCCACACAGGACAGAAGCCCTTCTGTTGTGAACTCTGTGGACACAAATGTACTAGAGGTAGAAAGTGCCAAAAAGAGTGAGGATGATAAACGGTCCCCTCTGCTCTCACAGTTTTATCAAGACCAAATTAAAGACAGAGAACTTCCAAAAGAAAACAATGGAGGACAATCCATCAAGACAGAAGATCATCAAAATGGTTCCATGTCCTTAGAGTGTGAAGACACCAAGGAAGATGAAGAGGACGATGATGTAGAGCTGAAACACTTGTCAGACTCTGGACTAAAAACCAAAGGCATGGCCAGAGCTCCTGAGTCAGATGGAGAACTTGTTAGGAAACCAAATTCAGAAATGGCGTCTCCAGGGTTGCTGGATATTAATAAATGTTTTACAAAGAACAAAATTGGCGACTCACAAAGGAAGGTCAAAACAGGAGAGAAGTTTAGCTGTGAAGACTGTGGCAAAGCATTTATTAAAAAAAAAACAACAGAATTTAAACACACACATGAAAATCCATTCAGGACAGAAACCTTCCGGTTGTGATCTCTGCGGACATAATTTTAGCCGTAAATCTATCCTAAGCAGACACATGAAAATCCAAGCAGTACAAACATCTCTTTATTTGTATAACTGGTAGATTTTTAGCCTTCTCTAAGTCATCTTTGTCACATATTTAATCTGCAGTGGTTTACAAAAGTATTCATACCTCTTGAACTTTTTCACTGTAACTGTCTGTGACATATTTATGCTGGCCTACCTCATTCTTTATTTTAGTAGGGTGAAGGGGAGTTAATGTTATTGCCCATTTGTCCTCATGATATTGATTTTTGTTCTGTGTCCATTCTGATGACTGTTTTCGTGTTGAAGGATTTTGAAATATTTGCAGTACCTCCGGCTTTGAGGGTAATGTTAATGATTGAATTTTCCATTGAATTGTGTTGTAAGAAACAAATTTCTTCTTTGTTGTTTTTCTAATACACGTCTATGAATAAATAGACGTTGAGTAAGAATGTAATTTACCTGTTTCAATCTTATTAGATCAACTCTGGAAAGTGTTGGAAAAGTTATGCTGGGATGTTAACAGTGGGCTTCTTTAATACCTTGTCATGTTTATATGGTGAATGGGTAATGTTTGAGTTATTCCACACAATAAAATCTATAAGTGTATTTTTTGTTACTTTCTTTCTTAACTTAGTTAAAACTTTTTTAGTTTATATTTTGGTGGTTATTTACATAACTATTTATTTTTTTGTTTTTGTTATTTACCTTTCTAAGTTGGACAAGAAGAACTGCGGGTCAATTTTCTTGGTTTGACAAACATTCCCCACTACAATTACTGTGTCCGAAGCTTTTCATTAGCTGATATCAAAATGTTGACAGGGCAATTTTGATCCATTGCACGCAAAAAAACGGCACACAAGTGACCTACAAATGCATGCCAAGTAATATCCTAAAACACGAAAATATAACTGGGGTACAAACAACTTATCCCTGTCCTTTATTTTGATTCTCAAGCAAACTGACGATCTACTTCCTGAATCAGTCATGTGGTTCGGCCCGTCCACGAGGCTTAAACGTCACCACGTGCTCCATCAACCCGCCTCCATGCGCGCTTCATTCAAATCTAAAATTACCGGACACGCCTCGAAGCCTCGACACAGAAACGCATAGTGAAGAAAATGGTAAGAAAGAATTTTTTTCTGTTTTCTCAGCTTGGCTTGTTTTCTCAGAACGTATAATAGAGCTGATATTTTAACTCACTAAATTTTGCGTGCTTATTTTGAACAATAATATGTTAGTATAACTACTTCAATATGATTAGGATGTCTTTGGTTGCTAATTAACAGAGTTGGGCAGCAACTAGTTACATTTACTCACTTTTACATGAGTTACCTTTTGGAAAAAATATTTTTAGGAGTATTTTACTATGCTATATTTTACCTTTACTTGAGTAATTGTATGATAAAGTGTTGCTTCTCTTGAATAAAATTTCTGGATACTCTACCCACTGCTCTGAGTAACTTCACTGAATGAAAAACAAGCTGTTTTAACCAAAATCAGACACACCTGGAGTTTTTGTCAAAACTTTAAAGTTTTATGTAAAGAAAATTTATTTGGAAAAATGTTTCTTTTGCCTGATTTTCTTACTTTGCATATATATTATATGAATTATTTTAATTTCAGTCTTTAGAACCCCAATATTTAACGAAACTTAATTTGTAGTCTGCTGCTTTAACTTTTAAATACTAAATTATTGATAATTTGATCAGTTATTTAGTTCTTGAGTAGACTTTTTGCAAAAATAATTTTTTACTCTTACTTGAGGAATTTTTTTCATGGTTTCTTTATAATTTTGAGTAAAATTACTTTGCAGTTATAGTTAATAGTTATTGTTTTCCCTCATTAATTACTCTTTTTTTAATTTCAGTTAAAAATGTTTTCTCAATTTCAGTTTTCGTTAGCTTTAGTTAAACTTGGTCAACTTGGATGCGTGGCTCTACAGTGCAAAAGGGGCTAAAGTCAACGGAACCAGGATCTGTGTCCATTCTGATGTTTTTTAACTCGTTGATTTAGCTTTGAGGGAGTTTGAAATGTTAACACATTTGGGATGAATGTTTATGGTTTGAAAATAATTATTTAAGTTTGAACTTTGCATTTCATTCTGTCAAAAAAAAGTTGTATTTGTTAATCCAATGCATGTCTGTTAACAGAAAAAAGACATTGAATCCATTCAGTAAGAATATAAATATTTTACACTTTATGTGATTAGATTTTTTTTCAACTCTGGAAACTGTTGAAAAAGTTATCCTGTGCCTGATAACAGGGAGCTGCTTTAAAGTGTATATTTCATACTTTAAATATTCCCCTTTCACATCTAATTAATTCACTTCTGGTCTACATAAAGTAGAACTGCAATGCTTTTGTCTGAATTTCAACACTTATGCTTAGAATTTAGATCATCATTGACAATATTAGTATCAGTGGCGCCTCAAACACAGTGCCCACTTAATGTGAAGAGAGGTTCCTGGGCCTGATGACAGTCCGTTTATCTTTCTGTTGTTTAGTTCCCTCAAATGGCCATAAATGCATGGCAAGATAAATTTATTCCATAGAGGAAACAAAATAGAAATACGGCAAAAGATGGGATGAAGTTAGAAAAATTACAGAATACAAAACCCAAACTGAATATAGCAGGTGGAGGATATGAAGTTACACGCTGGTGTACAGTAGGTGGCGGTATGCACCTCTGAAGTGGTCTGCAGTCTTCCAACAAGAAGAAGAAGAAGAAGGAGGAAAAGAAGAAGCAGAGAACAGTTCTGTACAGCTACATATTTATAAATATTCACCTCCTCTTCGTGCGACCACAAAATAAAGAAAATGGTAAGAATGAGTCTTCTGGTTTCAGTTTTACATTTCTCAGAAGGTGAATCGGACACATTATATTTAACTCCCTTAATTCGCGCGCTCATTTTGAACAAAAAGATAACGCCGATTTTCGGCAAAACGGGTTAGTTATATTGCCTGTTAGTCAATAACTACTTTAAAATGACGATATTAGTTACCCTTTATTAAACAATCTAAGATACGTAATAAAGTGACTGCACGTACTTGTGATGGAAAGTAGCAGTTCTGCAACGCAATGTTTACAAAGGATAGGCAGCTGTGTCTGTGCCCGGTTAAAAACACTGCCAACATTACACAACCTTTTGCATGGTGCTGTTGTATTTCCAGTTTATATAATACATTTTAAAGAATATGTTTTGAACTTAAAGAGAAGAGCGAGCAGCTATCAGCTGAAGTCGACATTTTAGGCTTTCTGTGAGCAGCATGTTTCAGGAAAAACTCATCACCGACCTTCATTTGGCTGTTAATCTAATCAAGCATTGCTGCAAAGATCCCAACACGTGTTGTTCACAAAGTGCCAGAAGTGTGAGCTGCATGGTCAAAACAAATCACACCAGCCTGTAACAGCTGAACTCTTATTAGCTGCACCTTTCTGTCAGTGTTTGTGTGCTACAGTTGGAGTCGACATGTTTTTGATCATGGAACCGAAAAAGAAGAGAAAGTCTCAGATGCAGCTGTGAAAAAGATTAAGAGGAACAGCAATAAACATTGTTAATTAACATTGCTAGGACTATAACTATAGTTAATCTCACAAGTAGTGCAGTTGCTTACTGAATCCATCCCAGTTCTTACAAATTTATTTTTCCCTTATAACTGTTATAAGATGAGTTAGAGGAAACCAAACAGGTAGAGAGAACAGCTAAAATCCAGCTATAAAGTCAGAGAGACAACAAATTAGCGGCATGTCAAGCTTCTGCAGACCAACTATTAATAACCATTTATTTACTCCTTTGCACCTTAATCTCTAAATACAACGAAGAAAAAATAAATTATTTTATGATTTAAGAGTGAAATAATAAATTAACATTGATTTAAAAAAAGAATAAAAATGATTAGTTAAAAATTAAACATGAGTAAAATGTATCATTTAAAGAAGTGACATAAAAAATTAATAAAGGTAAAAATAAATACAATAAAAGCGGTTGGCTAAAAAATAAACTATTAATAAAATAAGACTAGAAATAAAATGTAAAATTAAATGAGTGATATTGTTATACTTTGTCACACTGGACAGTCAAATAACTAATATTTATTTTTTACATGAATGGATTATCTGCAACATTATTTACTTTATCAATACAATACATTTTTATTGCCAAAATTGGCAATAAAAATTTCCACCTAGGCTTTTATCTCCTCCTTCCGTAGCTTTAAATGTCACATTTCTTGCTGAATCGACCTCAGCTTTTCTTTCCATCAATGCTGAATTTCAACTGCTCCGCTTCACCTTTTCATAGCCACGTTTTTTTGCAAATGTTCAGCAAATATTTAACATCAGTGCAGCAAGCTGATTTTATTGGCTAATGGTCGATTCCCAGATGTTTCTATCATAATTATTTGTTATGTTGCCTTTTCTGTATTCACTCATTTGGCTATATCATATAGCCAAATGAGTTTAGTGTCCCACTTTGATGCCAAATGACATGTTATATTGGTGTTCAGACTGACGCTGGTTGTTGGGAGCCGGATTACCTGGTAGATGGCATCCAGTCGGACTTATTGATGCCTACAGACAAGACAGATTCCTCCAACACCATGTTCATCAGGACCAGTTCTGGAAATCATATCCCTCGGTCTGTCTGTGTGAACCTGGAGCCCACTGTCATGGGTAAGTCTCAATACATGTGGGAAAACTACTGAATAAAGCAAATGTAATCAAGTATTTTAATTTGTTTATTAAAGTCAATATTATGTGTGGCTATTTGTTCTCCATCCCTTGCAAGATGAGGTGTGGTCACTGAGACCTACCACCAGCTACACTATTATATTTGCCCTTTATATACAAGCATAAATCTCCCTGCATAAATACTTGACTTGAAATAACAAATATATTAAATACTAAAAAAGCAATTTTGCCTTTATTTTTTACCCAGTACATATCTATGAATGAATAGGAATAAATCTTAAATGATAAGACAGAGTTGAATAAGCTGTTCCTTCTTCAGCAGCCATCACATTTCTATCGTCAATCAGTGGTCAGTGAGCTAAATTTACGCTCAGTGTCCCACTCTGACTAACTTCATGAAGTGCTCAGTGGATGTGTCTGCAAAGTGCCTCTCTTACATCTTCATATCAGTCAGAGATGTGACTGAAATTTACACTTTGATTCAAAATAATGTGCGAATTCTCCGATGGTAATTCATAGGTGTAGTCGTTGGAGGCTAAGGATATTTTTTCAAGTATTTATTTCCACAATGTTAATAGTCCAGGCAGCAGTTTAGATAATTTCTACAATGCATAATGTGTTTCAATGTTTCTGCAGATGTTAAGCAGATTCTGGTGGTTAAAGAAGAAGCCCCAGAAGACCAAAAACCTAATGCAGACCTGTATGACCCAAAACGCCAACACATAAAGGAGGAAGACGAGGAAGTCTGCATCAGTCTGAGGGGAGAGCTACTCAAAGTGAAGGAGGAGATAGAAAGTGGCATAAAGAGTGAGGATGACAAACAGCCCCCTCTGCTCTCAGAGGGGGCTGGTCTTTATCAAGACCAAATTAAAGACAGAGAACTTCCAGAAGTAAAGAATGAAGGAGAATCTATCAAGACAGAAGATTTTGAAGGTGGTTCCAGGTCCTTCAAGCATGAAGACACCATGAAGGATGAAGAGGAAGACGATGTAAAGTATTCTGTCCCTGAGATTAAACATTTGTCAGACTCTGCCCCCCCTCCAGTCACAGTCCATGTCCTTAGTTTTCAGTACAGAGCTCCTGAGTCAAATGGAGACCTTGTTGGCAAACTAGATTCAGAAGTAGGTTTAATAGAGAACAAAAATGTTAGCTCACAAAGAAAGGCCCAGAAAGGATGGAAGGTGAACTGTGAAGTCTGTGGCAAAACATTTTTTGAAAAACGGAATTTAAACACTCACATGAGAATCCACACAGGAGAGAAACCTTTCTGTTGTAAAGTATGTGGACATAGATCGTGTCAAAAATCAAGTTTAAACAGACATATGATAATCCACACGGGACAGAAGCCTTTCTGTTGTGACCTCTGTGGACATAGATTTACCCTTAAATCAAGCTTAAACAGACACATGGGAATCCACATGGGACAGAAACCTTTTTCTTGTGATCTCTGTGGACACAAATGTAGCCAAAAAGTAAATTTAAACTCACACATGAGGATCCACACAGGACAGAAACCTTTCTGCTGTGATCTCTGTGGACATACATTTAGGCGCAAGTCACATTTAAACACACACATGAACATTCACACTAGACAAAAAATAACTCCTTTATGATGACTCATACCGCAGAGCATCAGTTCACTGTGAAATATTCATGTTGTCATTTAAGGCAACAGTCTTCACTTTTAATCTTAAAACGTTTAATATGATTTACAGAATTGCTTAGTAAAGTGACTGATGGTTTCGTAGCAAGGCCTGTTTTTTTTCTACCATATTTCATGTATTGTCCAGACTGAGCTGTAGCAAAGGTGTGTATTTAGCTCATGTGTTTATCCAAGGTACACAAGGGGAAATGTTTGTGTGATGCACAGAATGTAAACACTGAGTTAAAGGGGACCTATCTTCAGAATCCACTTTTTTATGTATGTTGAGTGTCTAGGACTGCAAAAAAAAAATGCTGAATATACATCTTTAAATTATTTTTGGATCATATTTTTCAGTCTGTTCATTTTCTTCTATTCTCTGTTATGTTTTCTTGTCTTTTGCATCACAGTATTTGCTGTGGAACTGCTAAACATTCATCCATCCATTTTCTTTACACCCTTGTCTCTTAGTGGGGTCGGGAGGGTTGCTGGTGCCTCTCCAGCTAACGTTTCGGGTGAGAGGCGGGGTCACCCTGCACAGGTCGCCAGTCTGTCGCAGGGCAACACAGAGACAAACAACCATGCATACACACACTCACACCTAGGGGCAATTTGGAGAGGCCAATTAACCTGATAGTCATGTTTTTGGATTGTGGGAGGAAACCGGAGTACCCGGAGAAAACCCACGCATGCACAGGGAGAACATGCAAACTCCATGCAGAAAGACCAGGGCCAGGAATCGAACCCAGAACCTTCTTGCTGCGCCACTGTGCAGCCTTGCTAAACATTCAGCTAACCATTTTTGTTAATCTGCCTTTTTTAAAATTGTTTTTGTAGTGCAAGTTCAGAACTTGAAAGTGGAGAAGTCAAAATGTTCGTTTCTAGCTTGTATGAACCCAGAAATTTTTTTGTGGGTTAATACACGCTCTCCGACGTCAGACGTAAAATGTCTCATTCACATTTAAAAAGACCTCAGCTACACTTTTATGTTTGCTGTTTTAGAGCGTTTCCTCTAAAACGCCTCAGACCTGGGGTAAACGAGGGGCCTGTGGAGGAAGAATGATGAGGAATTCAGATGTAACTGACTGGGAAGTATTTATGCTGTCACATTCTTTATTTTTGAGGCGGCAATATTGGTATTGTCCATTTATTGTTATTGAAGTGAACTGCTCAATATACCATGATATTGATTTTTGTGCCGTGTCCATTTCTGATTGATTGAATGTTTATGTTTTGGAAATGATTATTTGTGTTTGAATTTTGCTTGTCTTTGTGCATTAAGAAACCCATTGTGTTTTTTTTTTCTTTTAATCCAATCCATGTATATGAATGAATAGGAAAAGATCTTAAATCTGTTAAAGGATGTAAATTCTCAGTCTCAATCTTTATTTGATTAGATGAACTGGAAAATGTTGGAAACCTTCTCCTGTGCCTTTTAACAGGGAGCTGCTATAATCTTCTGTCATGTTTGTATGGTAATTGGAGTAGGTTGGCATTATTCCACAAAACTAAAAAACAATGTTAGAATTGGCTCCCTCCATTTGCTCTTTCATGAATTGAGCAAATTAAATATGAAATACCCTGGGTCATCCAACAGGGAAAATTTTAAATCCATGCTTGGAAAAAGAAAAAAGAAAAAAAAAGAAATGAGGAGTTTTGGATGTTTTAATTAAAAAGAAAAAAATTAATTTCAAATGAATAGCTTAGAACAGTGTTTCTCAACCCTGGTCCTCACCGCCCCCCTGCTCTGCATTTTTTAGATGCATCTCTATTCCAGAACAGCTGATTCCAATGATTGCATGACCATCAAGTACTGCAGAAGCCTGTTAATCACCCAGAGATACAATTCAGGTGTGTGGCAGAAGGGAAATACCTAAAACATGCAGGACAGGGGGCAGTGAGGACATGGGTTGAGAAACACTGGCTTAGAAATTAGCCAAACAACACAATCAGTTATACCACCCTGGATTTTACCAGAAGCAATAGTAGATATATCATTAAAAAAAGAAAAAAATATCAATCTTACATTATAGATAATCATTAAATACAAAAGTACAATATTGGTAAATGTGATCACTGTGAATAATATGAAACAATAGAGCATGTTATATTAGAATGTCATAAATATGAAAATGAAGCTATATCAGGAGAGAGCTTGAAAATGTTAAGGAAAAGGCAAACATATGCAAATCATTATCAGATTTAAAGAAAACTAAATTGTTTCATAGAATTAAATTGTATATAGTAGTTATAAATGTGTGGATATATTTTTACGACAGATAGAAATTAATTCTCATGAAACACACTCCGCACCAGTAGGTGGCAGTAATGCATTCTTAACGTTACTTGCCAACAACCAATAAAAAAACTCGAGGACGAAGGAGGAGGTCTTGTAAATCTACGTATTTACAAATTGTTGCCTCCTTTTTGCACGTCCACGAAATAAAGAAAATGGTAAGAACATTTCTTCTGTTTTCTCAGTTCGGGTTTTCTCAGAAGGCGAATCGGAAAGAAAGCTAATATTTTAACTCCAAATGTGTTCGTTCATTTTGAACATAAAGCCATTTTCGGCAAACGGGTAGCTATATTCCTGTTAGTCAATGATTACTTTAATATGACAATGGTGTTCTTGGTTAATATTTAATAAACGGTGTAAAACCTGTGATAAGGTGTCTGCACTTGTGATGGAAAGTAGCAGCTTTAAGCGCAAATCAATGTTTACAAAGGATAGGTGGCTATGGTGATGCCTGAATAAAAAAATACTTCGAACGTAACGAATCAGTTTTCTGAATTCCCTCATATTTCCAATTCAAATAATAAATTTCTGTAGCCACAAATGAAAATTAAGTTTAACATCTGTGTTCTTGCATCTCATTGCAAGAACACCGTCGTCCGTAGTTCAACTTGCTACAGGCTATTTCCAGTTCACATCTGAGTATAAAAGAACAAAACGGCAATGATGCATAAACAGCAGCAATAATGTAAGCTGAAGTGCACATTTGAGGTTTTCTGTGATCACAATATTTTAGGAAAAAATTATCACCGACTATCATTTGGTTGTTAAGCAATCTCGTCTAGCCGTCATTGTTTTAAGATGCCGAGGCTACCACTAGATCCCATGTTGTTCACAAAGTACCAGTAATGTGAGCTGCACAGTCAGAACAAATCACACCAGCCTGTAACAATTAACTGTTATTAACTGTGCTACGAATCAAGTAGCACAGTTCAATCGTGTTCTAAACCAATATTCATTTCAAAATATAACTTGATTGAAAGAAATAAACCTTCTGTGTTAAAGCGATTTCCATCTAAAAGTCCCATTTACATTATTGCGTACTTGTCAAAAATAAGTAGAAGTCACATGTGTAGATGTTGTTGGTCTATGTCGTTGCTATGTGACTTTGGTTGATGTCTATGGTCTTAGTGCTTTATTACGGTGGCCGACAGGTGCAAATGCGCAGCAACAGAGAAAACATGCAAAAAAAGAAGACATGTGCACAAATGAAATGCAGCAAACATAAAAATAGACTCAAACAAAAAGCAAATTAAATGCAGCAAACAAAAAAAGACGCAAACAAAAGAGAATACAACCACAAATGAAATGCAGCAAACAAAAGAAAAGATGCAAACAAAAAGTGCTGAAAACTTAAGTGCTCCAGACCACTAGAGGGAGTCGAACAAAAAACAGCAGTGTCCAAATTTAGGGTCTGGATCCTTTAAAAGCAGCAATGGTGGCAAAATTATTTTTGCTGTATTACACTTAAAATTACACAAAATTATTTTTTACAATGTTTTTAGGCGAGAATGTTGATGTATAGATCTGAAATATCTGCTCAGTTCATCAATAAATCACTAAATTACAATATTGCTCCGACGTTTTCGGAGATCTGCTCCCGCTGCATTAACAGCCAGCTCCCCTCGCCAGCTGTCAGCTGGCCGGGCGCTCCAGGTTTGGCACACCGAAAGAGAACCCATGTCTCCTGGCAAATCGTTTTAAAAACTCCCGCTAGTTTTCCCCTATGAGTGGAGGTGAAACAGATATTAAGCCAGGTAATAGCTGTACAATTTTTTGGTTCACTAAAGTATTCAATTTATTCCTGAGCAAATGGGTTTGACTGATTAAAGCTAAGCCTTGCTGCTTTTCATTTGTTTTCGTCTCTGTTTTGTTTGTTTGCATGTTTTCTCTGTTGCTGCGCATTTGCACCTGTCGGCCACCGTACTTTATGGATATGTTGATGTTGCATGTAGATTTAATTTTAAAAATATTTCTCCTCCAGTCAACAATTCACTTATTAAGCACTTTGAATTGCCTTGTTGCTGAAAATGTGCTATATAAATAAAATTACCTTACCTTATTCTATTGAGAGCTGTGATTAGTATATTTTGTCCTCATGTGTCATTATATGCCAAAATAATAACAAATTTCATGAAGAAAATGTTTTTAATATTGTGAACATATAACTATTTACAATCTGATGAACAAATAAAAAATATTTTCAAAAACACCTTTATTGAAGAAAAAAGTTAAATTTCACAAAAATGCTTTTGTTAATAAAAAAAGGTACATGAAAAATGAGAAAAGACAAAGAAAACTATTTACAATCTGATGAACAAATACTATTGTAACATTTTCAAAAACACCTTTTATGAAGGAAAAAAGTGCAATTTCTCCAAAAATGCAGTTTAATGTTAATAAAAGGTTGCAATAGGTTTAGAACTAGAGCTTGGTCAAGAACATGCAACAAACCTTAACTCAGGCAGAGCTATGTAGAAGACAGTTCAATTTAATGCTTCTTCACAACATTTACAAATTGTGGGGATTACTGACAAAGTTTTTTAGTCCTTAGCTCCCTATTGTAAGGTTTAGCTGTGTTGGGTTATATACGTTGCTAACCTCAACAATTGAATGCTGCATTTCACCAGACGTCATCCCTACAAGGGTTCAGTGCAATAATATGCAACAATAATGACAACAATATTGCACCAACGAAATATTTTAGGCATAAAACAAAATGTTAACTTCTTGCAGCTAATTTGCCTGGTTAGGTATCTATAAGTTTATCAGTCAAACCTATCTATCTGGTCTGTCAGTTGCTGAGGTACACAAGATTGAGGATAAGATTGGCCAATCTTTCTCCAGGTGCTGGCGCAGTTCGCAGTCACCAACTTCATCCACTGACACTGGGCCCGTTTGTTGACCACACAACAGGGAATATAGCCTTGCAGACAAAAAAGAGGGCTGTACGCCTCCTTGGAGAAGAGCCAAGGACAGCATTTGCCCAATGATTTTATAGTCCCCAAACTGTAGACCTGCAACATAAAGACAAAGTTAACAATAACCTCCAATTACAGGAGTAATGCTCACTGAAGAAAGTAAACACTTAATAATGGTTTCTATTTCATATAATTACTTCACGTTTAAACATTTAGTCTTTTCATTGCATTGCTACATACCCCGGGGTACCAGGGAAAGGTTTTTGCTGCCCTCTGGCCCTTCGAAGTAATGACTATCTCGCAGTGCTGCTACTAGGAGTCGCAAGAATTCGTGACTGGGACCACCATCGTCTACAGCCCCCTCGCTTTGTCCTTCACCATCCACAAACATAACCGTCAATCAATGAAGGGGGTTGAAGCGTGTTCGTCTAGAAGCTCTAAAAGAACCTTCCAGTATGAACTCTCGGCACACATTCAAACAATTGTGGATGGGGGCTGAACCTCTCTGAACACCTTGTTGTAGATCTTCAAGGACAGTCTTTAAACCTGTAAAAAGACCTGTCCTTTTAGGTGTTCAGAATATACAATACAGTGATCCCTCGCTATAACGCGGTTCACCTTTCGTGGTCTCGCTGCTTCGTGGATTTTTTTGTTCAGTTTTTTTCCACAGTGCATTGTGTTCTGCGTCCTGATTGGCTAAACAGCCTCCGAGCTCCTTCTCTATTTGTGTACCAGTAACGTTACGGTATTTAAATATAAGTAATACAGATTGGCCAATCAGGAGAAGAAAGCTGAAAGCTTTGAATGCCTACTGGAAAAAACTGTGGCCAGAATCAGCGCAAAACCTGACCAGAGGCTCGCTTGACGAGATCCATCGCTCTGCCGTAGGAACAGCTGTGAATCTCGCGGTGCAGGTTGGAGGAGACGCTTTAAGGACATGACTCCAGATCACATTAAGGCCCGATTGATGAACACGCACATCCACTGACCTGAAAACAGGTTTTGTTCTTTGGTTTCAATGTAGAGTATTTAATTATGCTGTGTAATAATTGTAAAAACTAAAGGTAACTACTTCGCGGATTTCACTTATCGCGGGTTATTTTCGGAACGCAGCCCCGTGAAAAACGAGGGATCACTGTACATGGCTAATCTTAACAGAGGCAACAGATGATCTTACCAATCATCAAAAATGATGATGGGTAAGAAGAAATTATGCATTGCCACATATAGTCATATTTTAAATAAATACAATTGTGCATAAAACTCACTTGATGGTCCCTTAATTTTCTGTGCTAAGTTCAACTGTGTCCTCTAGCTCCCAGATGTGCCTTTGAGCACTGTGACACCAAAAGGTTATTAGTAATTTGAAGGAGGAACGTCCCCAAACACCGGGCTGCGGACCGGTACCGGTCCGTGGACCAATTGGTAGCGGGCCGCACAAGAAATAATTAAATATTTCCATTTAATGTATTATCTGAGTCTGAAGGATCTTTTATTTTGAAAATCCTTTCCAATTTTACTGCACGCGCGCACACACACACACACACACACACACACCCATCCCACTTCGCCCCCCCGGGCCGCAGTAAAATTGCAAAGCCTTGACTGGTCCGTGGTGGTAAATAGGTTGGACCACTGCACTGCCTTAGAACACCATTGGGTGCACCAACAGCTTCCACCTCAAATGCGGGGTTCTGTTCTTGGACTTCGCATTGAGTACTTGCAAACAGCAAGTAATAAAAAAAAATATTAAAATACTGTCATCACACCCAAAGCTGTTCCATCGTCCTCTATATCTAATATTGACTGCCTGCAAAAAAAACAAAAACGGGTTTACATAATGTTTTGCTCTTGTGTTTGTTCCTAATGTGAACACAATAAACATTACTGTTGCACAGGTGCCATCTCCTGCTGAAAAGGTAGAAAAAAATTAGTTTTGTAAAAGTATTTTGGTAAATAGAACAGTGCTGTCTCTGTTTTTTGACAACGATAAACTGAGGTCATGGCGAGCTCCTCATCCATGTGTGAAAAAAACTGCATGGGTAATTTTAAGATAATACAATTTTACAAAAATTGGTTGTTTCAATGTGTTTATGTGGACATGGGGCACACTCATTGTTCCTTGATTCTTCTCGTGTACTGTGGAAAGAAGAGAAAAAAACCAAGTTAAATGTTACTTTAATGAGAAATGTAGCTTTAATAAATGCATAATGAGCACATTTATCTGTTATGATCAAATATCTAATCCAATTATCTGCATTTCTTTAAAAAAATTAAAAAAAACAAACGGTCATTATTACCACTCCTGAATATGATCAGCCAAGTCACAAAGTGGTAGTAAGGACTGGCAGATCACTTTTGGGATCTACACACATTGCAACAAAAATAATAAGCTTGAATGTCCATACAACATAAATCACACCTGCAACTTTCTGAAAAGGTAAAAACTTACCTCATCAGCTGGTGGGGGCCTCAAGGAAAGGCTTCGTTGGAGGGGGACATACATACAAGGGAGCCCTTGTACAAGCTGAGCGTATATAGCTCAGGCTGAATCCCTCTGGTGGTATCGGCAGCAGTTCCAATACTTTTCCAAGTTATTGACATTTGTTATTGACACTTGTCTTTGACTACTCTCATCCATTTTGGCAATCTGTCACAGACATTAAAAGGAGAATTAGCAGCCCCGTTGCCACGGACCAGGACAAACCCACCAGCATCCCTAAGAGGGGGGAAGGCAGAGAGGAGATGCTCGCTAAAGAATGCGTGGTCTCCTTCATTGTGTGGGAACCACGCAGTTTTCTGTCCCAATCCACAAGCTGAGTAATGGCGAGTCTCCTCAATTGTGGGCATGAGACTGGATTGGACCTCAGGCAGACAAATGAAAATATGTGTCCATGGGGTCTCCCGCTTTTTCTAACCCCACTGGTTGCTCCTCCTTGCTGGGGCCGAAACGACCTTGACAAGTGGGCCTGAACATTGTCAGGTTGGGACTGATGCACAGTGTGGCGAGGTGGAATCGTTTGGAAGTGGAAAGTCGAGGCAGGTTGGATATGAGAAGTTGGCGCTGAAATGGTGTGGCAAGATGGAACAGGCAGGTTGCGTCTAGGTGGTGCAGATGACATTTATGATGCAGTTGTTGGAAACGCAGTGTTACAAGGTTGGACTACAGTGGGGGGAGAAGAGACAGAACTCCTTTCAGGTGCAGGGCTGGATTGTTGTGCAGGAGATTGAAATTGCCCCATCCTCTCCAGCATCAGAGCTGTTTTAAGCCCCATTTGATGCAGTAATTCTCGCATTTCTTCAGGGCTGCTAATGGGACAAATGTGGATTTAGTAACTGGCACAGTACATCTTAAAAGTCTGTCAACAATCTGCAAACAGATTGTTTCAGATTATACATAGGCAGGGGTGAAAGTAAGGGGGTACGGCAGGGTACGGCGTACCCCCAAAAGATGTAGCGGGGGTACGCAGTACAAGAGAGGGGAGCAGCTGTCTGCTGTAAAAAATCAACGGGTTCACTGTGCAGCCGTGAGTTCACCCACTAATCAGCCGTGACCGATTAGTTTTTCAAGAACAATCTAAAACAAGACTTAATAAGTTAATGAATACCTTTTTTCCCCATTTCATATCGTTTCTGAACTCTTCGTGCTTTGCTAGAGCAGCGGTGCTGCAACACGTCGATCGCGGAA
>NW_015116976.1:0-3325 GCF_001443285.1 Poecilia latipinna | reverse complement strand
GGCAGAACAACACCACACTGGAGAAGGAAAAGACTGCTCTGGAGCAGAAAAGCACTGCCCTGGGGCAGAACAACACCACACTGGAGAAGGAAAAGACTGCTCTGGAGCAGAAAAGCACCATCTTGGACCAGAAAAACACTGCCTTGGAGCAGAAAAGAGCCAAATTGGAGGAGAAAACCTCCATCTTGGAGCAGGAAAACACTGCCCTGGAGCAGGAAAAAAGTGCCCTGGAGCGAAAAAACACCAACTTGGAGCAGAAAAGCACTGCCCTGGGGCAGAACAACACCACACTGGAGAAGGAAAAGACTGCTCTGGAGCAGAAAATCATCACCCTGGAGCAGAAAAGAGCCATCTTGGAGCAGATAAACACTGCTCTGGAGCAGAAAAACGCTGGCCTGGAGCAGGAAAACATCGCCATGAAGGTAAAAAGCATCATTCTGGAACAGAAAAGCACTGCCTTGAAGCAAATGAACACTTCCTTGGAGCAGGAAAACACCACCCTGGAGCAGAAAGGCACCATCTTGGTGCATTTAAACACCGCCCTGGGTCAGAAAAACACCAGCCTGAAGAAGGAAAAAAATACACTGAAGCAGGAAAACTCTGCCCTGAGGCAGAAAAACACCACCCTGGAGCTTAACAACAACGCCTTAGAGAAGGAAAAGATCACTCAGGAGCAGAAAAGCACCGTTTTGGAGTAGATGAACCCTGCCCTGGAGCAGGAAAACACCGCTGTAGAGAAGGAAAAGACCGATCTGGAGCAGAAAATCACCATCTTGGAGCAGAAAAACACTGCCCTGGGGCAGAAAATCACCACCCTGGAGCAGAAAAACACTGCCTTGGAGAAGAAAAGAGCCAAATTGGAGGAGAAAACCTCCATCTTGGAGCAGTTAAACACTTCCCTGGAGCAGGAAAACACTGCCCTGAAGGTAAGAAGCATCGCTTTGGAGCAGAAAAGCACTTACTTGGAGGAAATAAACACCGCCTTGGAGCAGGAACACACCACCTTGGAGAAGAAAGGCACTATCTTTGAGCGTATATACAAAAACCTGCAGCTTGAAGTGGAACAGTTGAAGAAAAGGCTGAGGGTCACAGAGAACCAGCAGAAATAGCAGTCATAGTAAGTCTTGTCTAGCCATCACGAAGACATCCAGGGCTTCATAGCGAGTCCTGTCGGTCTCCTGCCCGACTTCCAGGGTTTTATAGTAACTGCATGGAGTTTGCATGTTCTCCCCATGCATGCGTGGGTTCTCTCCGGGTACTCCGGCTTCCTCCCAAAGTCCAAAAGCATGACTGCTAGGCGCCTGACGATGCTACCCATGGAATCACTAATCACATCACTAATCAGGTGTTTTGCGGCTGTTTCAGACCAGATACAGAAGCAGCCACCTGTATTCAGACGTGTGGTCGGAGTCTTCTCCACTACACTTTTGAAAATGCAATATGCTGTTGTGATACAAGTGTAAAATAAGGCTTGAGTCTTGAGATGAGGGACAAGACAGGTACTATGGATAAAGCACAAAATTTGAATAAAATATACACAAAATAAAAATTTTTCAAATAACTGACTAAACTAACCTGCGTCATGTGAGCACAAAAATGTATGTTTTCCTGGTGTTTGCTGAATATTCTTTATTTTAAACTTTGTAGTAGGTGGATGGTGTCTTTAAAATCCATTGTCCTGAAGCAGGACTCAATACATTATAAAAGTTTAAAACAATTTTAAAAATACTAAAATAATATATTATGACAATTACTGTATTTTCCGGACTATAAGGCGCACCTAAAAGCCTTACATTTTCTCAAAAATCAGCAGTGCGCCTTATGTGTGCACTGGATTCCAAAATCTGTCCCCGACTATAGGCATAATATAAGAATAGACACGTCATGGACCGCTCTCGAGATTTAGGGCGGCCATCTTGAAAGGGTCGACCGCTCCACTCAGCGTTATATATCTGGCAGGCACAATGACATCAGCGCATTTAATTGATTATAACACACCTTTTTGTTAGTGGAGACCATATTCAAACATCAAAGCTACATTTATAAATAATTGTATTTTTTTAAGTATTTTTTAATTGTGTTGATACGTTCGGCATATTTAAATATGCTTAGTGGCTGTAACAATAGAATATGAATGGAATATTCTGATATTGATATGATGCGTCAGTTGGTTGGTGGTGAGGAGAGACGCAGGACCCAGATTATAGATGAAATGATGAGTTTAATGAAAGGTGTAGCTCAGTACAGTCCAGATTTCAGGCAGCACGGAAGAGCGGAAACACAGAGGCTCAGCACCGGTAGCAACTGATTAGCAAAGACTGACGCATGTGAGTTTTCGTCGCCACAGGACTTGACAGTTCTACTGTGACGACTCACGAACAAACTCAGACGAGACTGAACGTATGACATTAGACAAGGACCCGACAAGAGATGGCGACAACAGGTGGACATAAATACACGTGGGGTAATCAAGGGAACGAGACACACCTGGAAACAATCAACAGGGAAGACACAGAGACTCGGGGAACAGGATAATAAACACAGAAATAACTCAAAAATAAACGCACAGAAACAGGGATCATGACATGATGAGCATTTTACAAAGCACACAGCCGTTTATAATTTATTTAATAAATTATCTAGTAATATCAATACATATTTACATACAAACAAATGAATAATGATTAATACTGAATAATTTATATTGGGCTATACATGTTTATATGTATGTTAAAGTTTGTCTTAAAACCCATCTATTTTACTTGGCCTTCAACCCCAGCGGGATCTAGTTTTAAATTGTATGTTTTTATTTTTAAACTATGTTTTTAATTTTTTTATTATGTTGTGTTTTGATGTACAGCACTTTGTATCAGCTGTGGTTGTTTTAAAGTGCTTTATAAATAAAGTTGGTATGGTATAGCCTAATATAAATTATCTGTCGGCTGCTTTCTGGCCGAGGATTTCCAGCTTCAGAGAGATTCAGCAGCTGAGTTTGAGTCCAAAATCCGATGCGAGATTCATCCGTGCTGCAGTGAATCCGTCTCTCTTTATAGATGTCTCCCTCTTCTTCCTTACATCGTGTCTTTAGGAAACCTTCAAAACAAAAACGGAAGATTTGGGAGCTATCTTACTTTTGATAGAGTGAAAGGATTACATATAAATAATAGTCCACCGGTTTAAACTTTGCTGGTCAATGTTATAGCCAGGGGTGAAAGTAAGGGGGTACGGCAGGGTACGGCGTACCCCCAAAAGATGTAGCGGGGGTACGCAGTACAAGAGAGGGGAGCAGCTGTCTGCTGTAAAAAATCAACGGGTTCACTGTGCA
>NW_015116975.1:3984-29184 GCF_001443285.1 Poecilia latipinna | reverse complement strand
AAGAGTTAATAAAGGGCCGATAAACAAAACAACAAAAAGCAGATGTAAAGCTGGCACTTGGATCCTTTTCTCCAGCAGAAAATGTAGAGTGGGATTAACGTAGTCTCTGGATAGGAATATTACATCAATCTAGGAACATCCTGGCATGACTTTATTCAGACTCAGAGGAGCAGCTGCTGGCTGAACGTTTAATATTGTATGTGATGCTGTCTGCCAGCTTGATTCTCAATTGCCGTAGGGAAAACAGTGTGGAATGTAAACACACTTACAGGTTAACACAAACGCATGCTATCAAAGGCTCTTTACCATTACAAACTGGAAGTTAGCTCATCAATTTTCCAGAGATAGTGTCAGGTTTTTTTTTTTTTTTTTTTTAAGAGATTATAATTATACTTTTGACAGCGTCTTTGCAAAATATTTCTGTCTAGTTGTGAGTTTCTAACAATGTGTTCAATAAGCGTTTCATCAATTCTCTGCTTTAAATTGTTACAGTGGATTCTGTTGGCATCAAAACTAGCCAATAATGCAATGCAACACTAGCTTCAGCAATAAAATGGGAACCTAAATATATAACTAACGGGTCTTCATATCAGTTTTTTGGACATACATTATCCATAAAGTTGTTGGTGAATGCAAATTCCAAGACATTCGAACTCGGCATTCCTTTTCATTTTCCCATTTACCTCATTATCTGTCACTCATCTATTTCCTCAAATATCCTATATTTTTCTGAACTCTACTTCCTCTAACTTTGTGTGATTGGATCAGAGCTGACAGGCTCCAGTAAACCCTCTGAGCAGCCTCTCCCATTAGCTCTGTCATGCGTTGAGCTTGCCTCACCTCCCCTGTCGCGTCTTTTGTAAAACATTCTCAGTAGGACTGGTATGACCTGAAGATGGGTCCAAGGAGAGTTCAGGCTTGTGGAAAATCCCAGACTCATGATCAGATTTCTTGTTTCTGCATCATTGTTGGGTATGTTGGGTACCTTCACCTGTATTTTATATGTTTGGAACTGAAGGGAATTGTTATCATATGACTTGTACAAAATAGGGTTCAGCTTAAGAAAATTATATTTATAAAATAAATGTATTGAATAATAAAATGTATAACTTGAAACAAATGAAAATATGTTTCTATTTGTACAAAAATAAATGCTATGGCATCCAGAATAGGATGGCATACCGTCCTACTCTGTAATTTCACCAAGGACTTGTTGAGAATTAAGGACGGAAAACTAAGGGGCACCAGGTGCTTCAGTGGCAGAGCACATGCACATTATGAAAAGGCTGCAGTCCCTGGTTTGATTCCCAGCCTTGGGGCCATTTACTGCATGTCCGCCCTTCTCTCTCTGCCCTTGTCTCTGTTGAACTACTCATGAATAAAGGCCACCAGTGACAAACAAATCTTTAAAAAAAACGAAAATAATAAAGTTAATTTGTAAGATGTTTTGATAGGAATGTCTTTATTCTGGCAATGTTTCAATATGGCAATAGGGGGATATAGTAAAATGCTTTTATGAGTATGAAACTCCATATATGAACTTTTCTTACCCAATTAAAAATAAGTTCTGTCTAAGTTCCAAACCAATCTAGCACAGTGCCAGACAATCAGTGAGCATCTTATGGCCAATTGTGATCCAGGATATCGGCGAAAATCCTTCTGTTTGCAACATAGTTTTATGGGTCACTCTCTATTGAGTTTGGTATTCATTTTCTGCCACTGTAGATCTGCATAATTTCAACAACAGGTAAACCTTTATGATTTTCTTAATGTCATTTATTCTCGAGGACATTCCTTTACAAATGGACTGTTTGGCATCAGGAACATTATTGCGACAGATAGAAATTTGTTCAGTAAGTGAAGACACTTTTTTTTTTACTGTTTCCTTTAAAAGGGTTGGGAGGGTGGGTTCTTGATTGCACTATAAAATGGCACTAGTGCCTGGATAATATCTCCCCTCTAATTATTTTTCAAAACATAAATATACTGTAACTAAGATACAGCCTTGATTTTGTGTTTTGGGACTTTAGTGGAAACATGGCTTACAAAAATTACAAAAATTTAAGCACTGACCCATAAATTGGAGTGCATTAAACAACAACAAACAAAAAAAAACTGCCATTGCTTTTTCTAAGCAGGTTGTGAAAATGCTTCAGGAAGTTACTACCTGACTCTTGTTCTCAAGCTATATGTTGATGCACTACAGTGATAGATGTGTTGCTGCCAATAAGAGTGGCATATTTCACATTTCTATCAACCGTATAGTTATCAGAAAATGATCTGACACAGCAGAAAGAAACTATTATGCTCCTGGCATACCTTCCTATTCTGAGTTTCTTTTACCACTCACTATTCCCATACCTGACCTTCAGTTACAATTCATAAAGCAAACATAGATGGGGTATTTCTTTTTCAGGATTATGTTAAACCCACTTCAATATGTGATACATTTTTTATATCATTATGAAGAAGTTATCTTTGATTTTGTACATTATTCTTTAGACATAAATCTCAGATTCTTTATGATGTTATCTTTTATGTCCAAGTATTAAGGATAGGAATTTCATTTTCTCTGACTTAACATAGATTTACCGTATAATGCCATCGGCTCCTGGTCTTATCTGGTTTTTAAGCTCAGACTTCATCCCTTCCCAACATATGGGTAGCAAATCTTTACTGTCTTTTGTCAAAGCAAGCCTAGAGGTTTGTCCATTCCTGTCTGTTTTCAAGTGAATCAGTCATTTGAAAGGTGGAGATGTTTACTTCGGGTGAAAAACTGCACTTCCCTATAAAACACAATATTTTAAGAAGTTTTTCTTAAAACAAGTAGGTTGTCCCCCACTTACTTTTCATTTGGGATGTGTATTTGTTTACCTAGTCTTGTCAATAATGCTTCAGTTTCTTTTATTATTTTAAAAGTTTTTTCATTTAAAATGAATCTAAAATGAATAATTTTAGATAACATTTGTTAATTCAAGCATGTTTGATAAGCGAGCTCGACTTGACATGTGCTCCAGTTGTAACTTCACTATAAATCTTGTTTCGCTTCCAGAATAAAATATGAGGCTTTTACACTACTGTCATAGTAATTTCATCTACGCACATGCAAAATTTTCTACATAAAATATTGAACCAACTTTTGATAGGTTTTGCCATCCTCAAAATCTTAGGAATGTTGAATCACAGTCATTTTTGAAAACTGTATTTTTTTGAGTTTTATTTCAAGTAAATAAAGCAGTGTTTAAAAAAAAATGCTGCAGCAACTTCAATTACACTGTCATAAGTGCAGTTGGTGATCAAAGTCAAAATATTTCTTAACTCAAGCTGGAGTAGAAGCCACATGAAAATTTCTGGTTGCAAGACATGTCTTAATCCTGCAAAGCCACAGCAACCCCAATTTGTTGCTGACATTGGGTACATTAAAGGGGCAAAAGCACAAAGATATTAGTAGGAGGTAAACTAAAACTTGGGTTTAAGATTTAGGTAAAACTTGAGTTTGCACATTCAACTTGTTCTAAACCTTTGTGCAAAGGCAGATTGGCTACACAAGAATCTCTGCAAAGCAAAGGGCTGATGCAAATGTTATATATTCAAATGAGGCACTTTTCTTCCATTTAAAAGAAAAAACACCCATATCTATGTAAATCATAGCCAGCACAAACAACCTCTCATTCTTGAAAGCCAAAATTGTGGCACGAATATTTTGCTGGAAAAAAATAAGAGCTGGTAAAAGCCTTTCACAATTTTGGCTCAACATAAAATTGGCAACAGCTGTATTGGTTGGGGAGTTTTTCCTGTCTTCTGGTAAGGTTTCTCTGATATTTATAACACATATTTCTATTGAAACAGTTTTGAACTCTTTCTTAAAATTGTTGGTTTATTTTTATTTTTTTTTTACCAAGAATACAACTTTAATGATTGTAGGATGTTCCAATAGTACTTATCAAACCAAGATTAATAAATTCAAGCAAGTCTGCAAAGAAGGTCCTTTTGCATTGCTTGACTTGGGTGAGGTGCTCTAATGAATCTATGCTGTATGTCACTATTGGATTGGCAAGAGCTTGGTTATCTGTTGGAGGTTTTCATGATTTATTAAGTGATACTAGAATGATTTAATTGGACACAAGTAGGCATGCTTATGTGAGTGAATCATCATCACTTCTAACAGTGTCTACATATTGTTGCATGGAATTGGGACTCATTATTATTGTGTCGCTGCTAAGAAATTGTATCACACATATACATTTTGCAACAGTGGTGACAAGCTTTTGGCATGTTTAAAAAATATTTAGCTATAGCTATAAATCTAATTGCGGATGCTACAGCATTAGATTCCTTGGAAGGCAATACTGCAGCTTTGTTTACATGAAGCTGTTTATCTTTATTTGTGGTAGAACACAAAGCAGATATGTAACTATGTGATGCCATAACATTATATAAGAAAGATGATTTTGAAGGATGGTCTTAAACTCCTAAACATGTCTTAATTACACATGAAATACACATAAATAAATTCTTACTCTGTTCTTGAATTTCTTCCTGTGAAAAAGATTAAATATGGAAAAATAAACTTTGCATATACTTCCAAATCCCACTGGTGCACCTGGTAGTAAAATGTTGTCTAAAATGTAGTAAAATGTTGTCTACAAGAATAGTGTCAAAATGTCTGTGTGAAACTTGACTGAAAGGTCTCGATCAGAGAGAGAAAAACCAAGTTAGTTTTCTGTTGGTGACAGCAGAGTGCTGCTTCGGCTTGTGTTCAGCTGCTAATGAGGGAAGCTATGTGTGTCTGCTGAAGCCTTGTGTGAAGTTGAGTCTAAACTGGAGGAGGTGGAGACGACCGGATTTTCATCACTTTTGCTGCAAAACATTGTTCAGTCACACTTATTTTTATTAATATCTGGCTTTAGTTTTAATGAAAAACTCCCAGTAAGCAGTGTAACTTCTTGAGAAAATATCTCCATGATTCTGCCTGCATATTGTCCTGGTCTGTAGGTGTTTTTCCCCCCTATGCACCATTTCACATGAATTAATGTGAATTCATGTTTTTTGGTGGAACTGTGCACTTGCATCTTTGTCATCTTTCTCTCCATGCTGACCCTGTGCTGAACTTGTGACACAGCCAAAGTGTATCCTGCCTCTTTCCCTATTACAGCTGGGAAACGTTCCAGCCAATGCATGATACTAAACAGGTAGGGAAATGAATGACTTAACAAAAACAACCACAGGAAAAAGCCCCAATCCATCCAGATTGAGACTGTTGAAAATCACCCAGAATTTGGATGGCCTTTACAAAGATGTTCAGATAGCTGTGGGCTCCCAGTTACTTGTGATACTGCATGAGGTTTCTCTTAAGGCTGGACTTGATGCTTTAGGGGAAAAAAAAAAGACACATTGAAATTGATAGAGTTATATGTCATAGTAGCTGACATTGTGCAATTTAACTGGAATGCAAAAACACATTAGCTTATAGTTAACTGTTATGCTTTTAACACCACATAAATTCATTTAAATTATTGAACCAAGCACTTTAGTGGGTAGTTGTGCTTTTGGACTGTTTTTAGAATATCTCTATTTAGATCTTTTTTTTTTATTTTTTTGTCAGAAAAAGATCTGGCAAAACAAAAATGAGGGATTCATTTATGCTCATATTTAAATTAAGACTTTCCCTGAGGAAATCCAGGCATTTTTTTTGAAGAGTGGATGTTTTACCTTTAGTTTTAAAAGTAATTTTTATTGAGACATGAACACAAATATCCAAGCAAAATCCTAAAATAACTTGTTGGCAGAAATATTCCTTATTTGTAACAAAAAAATAAATAAATATGAGCAACTTTATTTTCAGATTTTATTGCCAAAGTTGCTCGTCTTGACAAGTGAAAATAAGAAGTCTGCTTTACAAAATACTGCAGTACATGTGAGCCCATCCTTGAGCCCATTAGTACAAGAAGTATTGGACTTATGCAATGTACAGCCACATTGAATGTGCTGTACATGTTTGATCAATTTCTTCTTTGTTGTTTATGTCACAAGTTGCATAACACTACATGTACCATCCTCTGCCTGAGGCATTACGGTGTATTTTGTTACACTTTATAATGCAGATATAACAGGTTTTTGCTCATTTTGCTGTCGGCCTCATACAGAGGAATGTTAGCTTTAAGTGACCACATGACGTACCGGTTCTGACAGCTACCCATATGGTTGCAGCATAACAAGTTTTTTTATTCAGGGAATGAATGAGGTCAGAATCCTCCGCTGTCTCCGACCTCTCCACCAGGCTGACCTTCCCTGTCCAAACTATGTATCTCACTTGCATGTCAGTGGAAATGTTATCAAAGGGAATATCTTTGATACTGGTACTGGTTGACTTTTACACATGAAATATAAAATATGAGGAGAAATCATACATGTGTTTGAGCTATGTGAGTGCAAGCAGGCTTGGTGATTAATTTATCATAATATACATTTTCTTGCTGACTTAGATATTGTAGTATGATTTAGCATTGCACCTTATGGCAAATTGTCTACTCTAAAAGCAAAGGTCTAATTTTGCAGTGAAAACAGATTTGCACAATGTGGTACTAAAATGTCAAACAGAAGTATTCAATTTGCATAATCGTGATGCAGTTTAACACATTTATGTTAATGCAATCTTCTGAGAAGGAATTGCTTGATAATAGCAATTTAAAGTTCTCTTTTAATAATATAAGTGATTATGATGATTCTTTAACTTTCACTGTGTGTCTGCAGGGACTCTCTGCATTTATGGTTACATGAATGTCAGCGCTGCAGGCCAGATGCCGGTGATGGAGGAGCTTGTCAGTGAGAGGTGAGAATTAATCAACGTTTATGTTGTGCAATCACTGTTATTGTGATTAAGCTTCCTAAAAATGATCACTCTGCATAATGCACCACACACAAAGAAAGTTACTTATCTCCAATAACTTTTACAATATATCACACTTAATGCAAATATGAACAATTACTGATCATAAAAGATTATGTGTACAGATGGTGACAAGTTTGTTGACTTTCTAAGTAAAACAATATTATCAAATCCAGCCATTACCACAGTTGAAAAATTCCACACACAAAAAAAAATAATAATAAATTTAATTTTATTTATTTAGTGAGGGAAAAAACACTAAAGTAGTACTACATTGCATGGCACAATACAGTGCCCTGTACAAATGACAAGTTCTCTAAAATACACTAGTTTTGTAATCATATTTTGTTTTTTTAAAGTCTATCAAAGTTTTTTAGAGCTTCCAATCATGAGTTTATGGTTTTCTATTTCCTCTGGGATATAAGTGTGATGTGGCACAGAGACCCATTTCCTTTAATAGCTGACCAATATTCAGAACAAGGACTTGAGATAACTTGAAGCCACCCACACTGAGGAGGATATGAGGGAGATTAAAGACATTTGCAAAGGTCATGGTTAGAAAACTGCACCTAAAAAATAATATTTTGATGTCACCAATTCTCCAGGAAGCCAGTAAATTATGTCTACATGCCAATCAGTTAAATTTCCCCCCATTGAATATTGTAATCAAATGTTAGGTTTTTCAGTGAGAGTAAGGTCCTGCAGTTGAAAATTAATAACAATAAATCACTTCTCAATGAGTGTCAACAAATTGGTCTTTGTCAGCTACATGTGTGAAATTGTCTGATGTATATTTTCATGTAGTCCATTCTTCCAAAATGCTACTATTTTATATATCAAGACATAAACTACCATATAATAGCATGCAACATGTTCTTATGTCAGCTCAGCTAAGTGACCTTAATTAACACAGATGCTGTGAGGTTCTATTTCTTGAGATCTGGTGTTTTCTGAACTGAACTTCCACACTGATGTTCACATGATAACTGGGTGACAAATAAAATACAACTTACTATGCTATCGTGTCTCTGTAAGATGTTATTGCAATGTGCAAACAGCTTGTTGTATGGCATATCTGTGAAACTTTACCAGAGGCAGTTAAATCCACATGGATGATGAGCTTTTGTTTGGTGTTTGTTGATGGTGGGAGCTGTGTAACACATTCCTCCACACCATAAAAGTCCCATCATTGTCATCCTTAATGGGACCAGTCAGTGACCCGTAATGGTCTGCATTCACTCTCAATGCAACTGCAAACAGGTCAAACAGGGAACTTTCTAGTTTTCAGCTTAAGAAACAAAACAACTCTTTAAATAGTTTCATTTGTTTACTTGCATTATTTATTATCAAGGAGCTTAGATGAGAAGCTTCTTCTCTAGTTCTCCTTTGCATTGAAAGAAAATCCTTTCATAGAATGCTCCAAGCTCAAAGTGTCAGAAAAATGCGTTTGAATTCATCTTAATTCATAATATGATATACGTGGTGTTTAACATGTTAACATAGGCAGTTATAGGCATTTTCAGTGGCGGTTTCAAGTATTCATAGATATTAGCTGGGGTCTGTGATCACTTACCTCTGCAAATACTTTGGATTACTGGAATTTACAGCTCATCTGCTCTTTTTTTCTTCTGAGAACAAATAGAAAATTTGCATAATCACTTGGTGTTCAGTTCACTTTAAAAGCTTAGCTTGTTACTTGTTTTATTCTATTCTGTTTGTTTTCATTATGTGCCAAACAACAACAAAAAAAAACACTAAATGTTAACTTTGCTCTTTTTACTATTTATTATATTTTAAAGTGGTCAAGATTTGTTGTTCATAGGGCTGCCTTGACATAAAATTAAAAATGCCTCAATGCAGGAATTTGGGTTGTGTTTTTTTTATTTTTTTTTTTATCCACAATCATTCATGTCCAGATCTCAGAACATCAAAAGTAGATTTTATAATCTACCCTCAATCTTCATAGACATAAACCTGTGTGCAGAAATAAAGCTGAATATGTCCTTTAGCAGTCATTTAATTTAGCATAAAAACACAAAATAAATGTATTATACGTTAAGTTACTTATTTTCGTGTGCACTTACTATTAAAGTCTTTGTGGTAAAACTGCACCCATTGATAGTGTAGTGTCAAGCATAGCAGTATCAAAATTCTGCAACTCAAAAATGAATTGGCAGTCCTGATTCCTGCTTCAGGCTTATTCTCATCTTCTTAAGGAGCGTTTGGCTCTGCTGAGGAAACAATGGGCTTTGTGGGATTTCTGCCTCACCACTCGCTGCCTCTGTAGTCGTTTTCCCCTTCAGGCTTGTTGATTTCATTTGAACACAGATCACGTTAAAACTGTTGGGTGGTATTTTTTCTGCTCTGGATTGTAAAAATAGCAGTTTCCTCTGCTTGGTAAAGTTTCAAGCATTTCAAGGTGCAGATGAGAGACGAGAGCTTTTTTTTTTTTTTACTAGCCACAGTTTGCCAGTATTTTTCTCACTGTTGCTTTGACGCAAAAAAGTGACGATGACGAGATAAACGGGTAGAAGACAAAAGAGATACACATTGCTACAATACTCCAATGGTATACTTTTGAGCATTTTATTCCAACACTTATCCCAAGTGTTGTTTTATATTCAAATGTGAAATTATACTCTCATATTATATTAAAACAGTAAATAATGTTTTCATACTGAATGCAGTTTTAAGGTATTCATTATTAATTAGAAATGAGAAACAAAATGATGCACATTCTTCCTGTAAACTGAAAATCCCTTCATTTTTGTTAACTTTGGTTAGCTTTAGGAATAATCTGACGGATACACTGAAGTGTATGCATTAATGAAAACTGTGTTTGAGAAATGCTTGTCTCCTTCAGTCTGGTGGCATCTGAATAACACATAGTGTTAGTGTAATTTTATGGAAATGCTGCTTTTGCCTTTAAGAAACCATGATATACAGTTTTGTCACAAATGCAGAAACACATAAATAGCACTGCAGTGCACTAATAATTTATTATTTTATCATTAAAAAAAATATTTACAGAGCAGTTATTTTTGTGTTACAGTTCATTCCTCAGAAATGTCAAGTTTGGTTCAGACAGAGTACAGTTGAATAATTTATGTTCATAATTTCTAAGCCTAATTCTAAGCTAAACTCGCATCCCTGACATAAACCATCCAGGTTTATTAATTGTTCACAAAATAAAGTATTCTAAAAACCCTTTAACTGTTGGCAGATGCTATTACCAAATATCCAAGTGCAGAGGTGGACATATTTATAATCAGAATTATTTTCATTATATGTTTTTGTGTTCAGTGTCTGGAGCCAATATTTCCTCAAAATCAACCATCTTATTATATTTCATAAGTTGTAATACACCTTCACATTTTTTACATACCACAAATCAAAATGTAAACAAATATTTGCACTGCATTGTATTAAAAGCAACACCTTCAGTATGGCAAAAATAATAATTTTGCATTGCATAAGTAACTTTCAAATGGCCACATTTTCAGACATCACTGTAAAGCTTAGAAACCAGAGATCCAGGATGTGCTAGTAACTCCATATGCCCTTTGGGCTTTCTTGTTCCTGATTCCTGCATGGCTGGACACATGTATATGCATCAATTATTAACACAGTAATTATTGAGAGAGAACATATTCATTATTTATGTAGTTTGCAGTTTTAAAGTTTGACATTTGCTGTATTAGTAACCTCCAGAATGACAAAAAATAAATATAATTAAGTCTCCATGAAATTAAATTCAATTAAAGGCTGAGAAATCACAACAACAAATATGATGATGCTGGAGTGAAATTTTCAATAAACGCTTCCGTTTAGTCATGAGTGCAAGTCCAAAGGGAAAAAGGTATCTGTTTCAACACTCTAGTGCCATAATTAGAAACTCATATTTACATGTAACTTAATTAGTTATTACATGTATTTATTAAGTGTGAATCTTGAAGGAGTTTATCTTGTTCAAATGTGATTTGTCTACTTCTTAGCATCTAAACAAGTAAATTAATATTTATTAAGGAGGGGTAACGTTAAACAATGTAACATTAAAGAATCCATTTGGCAGCTTTACAAACTAAAACATGTAGCGCATGTTGTCGTTTTTTAGCTATTAATCCATCAAATGTGTCTTACAAAATCTTACAGAGCCTCTTATTTATTTATTGGTATTGAACTTGACATACTTTAATACTTTAGAGCAGTATTTCCTTTGAAAATGTTGAAAAACATTTATAATCTTTGTCATTTGAGTGTTGAACTGTGACAGTATCCGTCGATATTATTATTTAAAACAAAACACTTACTGTCAATCAATGCAGCATGCACACTAGACGCCTGCAGACTGAGATAGGAGCTTTTCTTCACAGATATTTGAAGGAAAACAGTTCTAACTTGTTTAAGACAATAAAAATTATATAAAACAATGCTTACTACTAATTTTCATGTCACAAGTCAGCGTCATCAATGATATTGATTATAACAGTCTGGCTACACCAGCTCTGTTGTACACTGATTGTATTAGACTATTGTTTTGTTTTTATGCAACAAGAAAGTCTGAGGTAGAGATTTGATCCATAAAAAAGTGTTTTTATGATTAATTTCAAAGCAACTCTGTGATTAAGTGATGAAAACAAACTTGTTAATTAAAACTGGAACACCACTCAAGCCCTGGGGTTAAAGGTCACAAAGCTGACTACATCTTGTGATACTAGTCTTCTGCTGTATGCAGAAAGTGCAGAGTAAGAATTTCCATTGCAACACAGAGCAAAAAATCAGAAAGTCTCTGTTACGTAAAATATTATGACTCTTGTAAACAAATCGCTGTGGTTTGCCCAAGGATTCTGTCACTTTACAGCAGCTTTTCACACTCAAACAGAACGAGGTTTAGTTACAGTACCAGAAGCTTTTCTGAGCTCCTCAATTTAAAACACAGTCTTGTTAAGTTAAATAATGGCATAAATGCTGAAGGTTACTCATGACTGATCTCCCCTAAACACATTTGTGCACAGCACTGATTCCTTTTAGCATATAAAAGTCAGTAACTATTCACAAGATAATTTTTTTCTCAGTTTAGCTTTAGTTGCAGCATCATTGAGTTTACATCTAAATGCAGAGTCTATATTATATTTTGCATTCAAAGTAATAGATCTAACGAGAACATTTACATATTTTTTGCCATCAAAGTTTCATAAGTATTTAATTACCCAAAATAGGTTGTAACGCAAAACATGATTCTGATGTTTATGAAACGACACACCTAAGCTTGTTAACTAGGTGAAAATGTATATTTTTCATGTCTCATATTTTTTTAAACACTGTTTATGATCACAGTCTCTTGTCACCTTTAATTCACAAGTACATTGCATACATAGGTAGAAGTGCAAATTATACAGCCCTGCTGAGTGGGGGAAAAAAATCATGCATTAGTTATTGATGATCCAAAATTTGCATAATATACACTTTAATATGAGAGGTGCAGCATTTCGTCTCAGTTGTCTCATTATTCAAATGTCATCTATTGCTGGTTAAACCTGTTCTGTTTTATAGCAAAACAGAATTAGATTTATTGAAGTTTTGTAATGACATGAAATCATACAGAATCCAAATTGCACTGACACAGGTGTTAAAGATGATTACCAATGGAAATCACAGAGGTTGTTACTCAGACTCATTGTTTCTGTTAAGGCAGTAGGATGGTGGAAAAAAGAAAACAATTCTTGATGTGTTATTCATAGCAGAGTATACCATGATCAAAACCCTAATTTGGAAGATACTTAAAGCTTCTTACCTATAGGTAGTCGGGAGGAAATTTGATTTATATGTTATTTAGACGGAAATAGAACTGTTTGTATGCACTGATGATCAGTTCAGAGTCTGATATAAAAAATGGAAGCTGTAAATGTCAGTCCAACATCTGGAAAGTCACACAGCACAAAGAGCTGATGCCTCTGCAGGAGAAATGATGACACAGCTGGCTGTTTTAAAGTCCATGACACGCATTACATAAGATTAGCTGCAGATTGCAAGTATAGAGAGATTCATTGCTACTTTCAAGAGGAGCTTATTCACCAACCTCTTACTGTGGGCTTCATGATTTTGGCTGCTGATTAGACACATATGAATGCACTTAAGTTGCCAAAGCCACTGGTGTAACAAATTAGTTTTTATGTTTTACATGCAGCAGTGTTGAATTTGCTGTGGTGGTTGTGGCTCTGCTAAAGCCCATTTTTTATGGGCAGAGTGGGTTCAAATAAAGACAAATTGCTGCTGTGCGCTTTAGATCAGGAATGGGTGATTAATTTCACATGAGTATCTATCACTGTATGGACTGTCCTGAAGGTATCCTTGCTAATAAATTCTGAATGAAATTTTCTATAAGGTGCTGGTATCAGCAATCAATGCATCTGAACAATAAATTGCATGTTATTCTCACATCTGAACATGCTGGATATTTTATTGGCACTCTAAATACGAACTAAAACACTGACAAATTATAAAACATACTTTTGTGATATTATCAATGGATAAACAAATATTGCAAAGATGATATTCTGTACAACCTTAGCTTAGAGGTCAATACTTTGTGAAAGACTTGTTTCTGTGCTCTTTTTACAATGAACTGACATTGGCAGGCACACAACGATGCTACTGTAGCGACACACACAGCATTGCTGGTTTTCATATTAAAACCTAGGTTTCTAAAAGAAAAGTATGTTTGATTTTAGATGTTATGTTGAAAATCACTTGCATATGGACGTAGTTTTTCCAAGAGTAATGTAATTGTGACTCCTCAATACTCCTGTTTTCCATAGGTTATCTCAACAGAAGTTAATGTCCTCTAATCTAAATTCCATCTTCTGTCAGTCTTGCTTGAGTCTTGATTTCATTTCAGCTTATCTTTGAGTGCATAGATAAACTGAAAAAAAATACAGAACTCATTATTGGTTCTAATATTAGAAACAACACTCTTACCTTTGACTGGGACTTTTGGAAGCAATCTTTTGGTTTCCTCTCTACAGCTGGCTATAGATTTTCTGTTAGGCTATGTCGGCTGAAAAATAACTGTATTTTGAGTGTGTACTCAAAGTAAAAGTAAACAAATATATGCTACTCACTCAGCAGATTCTAGCATAGAGGTTGCAAGAGCTGCTCTTTTGTTTTTGGGCCATGTTGTTGGTTTTGGATCTCATTTTCTGTCTGCAATTTAAGGAAACACAGTTTCTTGGCATCCTTCTGCCCCTTCATCTCCCCGAGGGTTTGTCTGCACTCTTCTCCTTCCAATCCACCTTCATCCATCTTTGTCTTGATGAGATTTATTGGAATAGATCATCCCTTCTGGATTAGTTCTCAAATCTATCCATTGTGATTCCTTTCTTTCTGGGAAACTGCATCAGACTCAGATTAAACCCTATTTACAGTTTGTTCAACAGTGGGGGGTTTTTCAGGGAAGGAGGTGGATTTGGTGAGACATCTGCAAGATGTGATGTGGCACTGTGAAAGACACAATGATGACTAAAGAAAGGTAGTTGTCTTTGTAGATATGAAAACTAGTGCAGAGCAGGAAGTCACACTGAGTGCCCAGTGACTGATCTTTGAAAAACAAAAACAAAAAAACATACAAAAAAACAGATTCAACTCATCAGGTGTTTCCACCCTGCTGCTGCAGTTCTTGGTGTGTGAATGTTTGATTTACTTTTCTTCTTCTCACCACATTTGATGTGTTCCTGGAAGTTATTTTTAAACTTTTGACTGCATGCTTCTCTAGTTATTTTACCTAACATTTAATCCAGCCTAAATGTTCTTTCCAGTCTCAAAGATCCAGTAGTTTTTCATAAGGACATTTGAGAAAGGATACAAGGTTTTCAGACAAGAAACTGATGCACTATTCTGTTTTAAAATCCTATATACACATAGTTAAATTCCTATCTACATATTAAGAAGAAATTGATTTATAAAAAAACACCAATTCTCTTTTTACACATTGAACAACTGGAATGAACCAAAATGTACACTAAGACTGAGGTAAATGTTATTTAATGCAGCTAGTACCTATATGTTTTTGGCATGAGTCTGAGGAATCTTTGCCCTACTCTTTACCCCTCATCTGTGAGATGTTTGAGGAGTAAAGCCAATTTCAAGTCACCTCACAGCACCTCAAAGTGATCAAGATCTGGACTCTGACTTGGTCCGGGAATTTCAATTTCTTAAATCTTGGCCAGTCCTCTGTGGATTTACTGCTATAAGTTTTGTAATCAGGAATGATACATGCAATCACATTTTCATGTTGGCAAATTTAAAGTATGACAACTAAAACTGCAACTCACTGGAACAGGCAAACCTTCAGAAAACCTGAGCTGCTAATCACGACTGTTAAAATGAGACAAAAAAAAAGCAAGTGCATGTAAATATAATGAAGTTGGATACCTAAACACTGGATGTGCTGCTGTGATTCTATGAAGTCTCTCAATAAAAAAATACCATATATTTGTATATAATTCCAAACCTTCTAATTACTGTATTATGTAGAGGATACATCCAGTAATACCTCACATGTTTTCACATAAAATCTTTGCATTTTCCTGTGAAATACATTCATCATCCATCACCTCAAACAACACATTCATTCTTTACTGATTTTCTCTCTGTACATTCATTTATAGTAGATTTGCATCAATTTGTTGAATCTCCATTTGTGCTATCCAGTGTCTCTGCTTCCGTCTGCAGACCGAGGAGGCAACATTGTGCAATGTCACTTTCATTCACAGACTCAATAATTCATTCAGCAGCTGCTTATGTAATCTCAATAAGAAATCCTCCATACATGTAAAAAGCTTTGGTGACTTTTGAGGCTGAGCATGCACATGCAGAAGAAAAAAAAGAAAAAAACAACAAGCAAACAGGAGGCAGTAGCTTTCATTCAGCTAAGGTTGGATCAGATCTGTGAAGCAAAGCATGCTAAACTCTCCAGTGACAAAACTGAAATCTGTCAAACCAGCAGATCTGTTATCCTCCCTAAACAGGGGAGAGCCTGCACGAGGTGCAGAGTGTGTCTGGATACTTTTCGGTCCGAGCGCTTCATTATACACTGTTCCAACCGGTTCCCATTCATGCCTGACAAGGTGATTTATCCCACCTGTCACTGATAGTAATTCCAGGCACATGCAGCTTCAGACACCAGTTTTCTCTTCCTCTTCAGAGAGCAGCATGAAGCTTTAAAAAAATCTCTTAGGTTATCCACTCACACATCCCATCTCTTGGCATCCTCTACAGAATGTTATGTTGATGTGGGTGGATTTACCTATGCAGGCCAGTATGTGAGAAATTTGCAGGCATAGTTCAAAATTAATAGAATAGAAAAAAATTCACAATGATAACATTTGTATTATTTTTAACTTTATAAAAACTTTCATTGCTTTCATAAAATGCAAATACTGCTGTTTTTCATCAACTTCCTACCTCAACTTTCTTTCTGCTCCATCTTCCGATTCTTTTTTTGTGTCTATGTTTAGCACCAAGAGTTGCTTTGAAAAAGCTGCTGTACATCAATGAATGGATGTGCAGAGGACTGCTTTTATGAAAAGTGGCTGGATGTTTGTGATTTTACTTTTGACAAATTATAAGACTTTGTCAAAATGCATTGTTAATAAAAGACAAATACTTGACCCAAAATAATAATAATAATAAAAAAAATCTGCTTAAAGTTCCTAGGCTGACAGGATTTGTACTATCTTGTAACTTGTATTTATCCTTGAATTGTTGTGGACCTCATGAAACTATTCAGAGTTTCTGACAATGTTCCTTAGGCAACACTAGCCATCCTCGATCTACATCAAAACATAAGCTTGTTTTCAAATGCCTTTTTAGGACTTTTTCGTGAAATGCTTTAGGTCCTCTGGACTTGATAAAGCGTTGTACAAATACAGACTATTTACTATAATACATAGTAAAGTGCCTCGGTTTTTAGTGTTTTATTTTCTTAAGGTTTTTATTTCAATAATGAAGACTGGTAGCAAAGTCTTCTAATATGAATAAGATTTTCTATATGGTGATGTCTGTAGGACCTGTTGATGCTGGTACAGTGTGTTCATTGATCACAATATAGCTGTTTGTTGTAACACCCAGCCAATACTATTGACAGTCTTGTTGGTTTGTGAAGCTCCTGCTCAGTACAAAACATTCTGCGTTTTTTTCTGGAGTGTAAATCACTCTTTTTTTTCCATATGCAGCTGTGAGGACAGCTAATCATGGGCTGGAAGCTAGAGAGCCACAGCTGGAGGAACGAGTCCACATTTGGGTACATTAAGAACATGCTGTCAGTGTTCTGACAATCTGCACTACTTTGTCAAGTTTTCTTACCAAAGTGTATCTAGATAGCTGTAACTATCTGTGGGTGCTACCTTTCCAGACTTTGAGAACACCTTTTGAGGCTTGTGAACAGAGTATGTAACGTGTCCACACCCGGGTAGCTGCCAAGGAAGTGAATGTAAATCATTTTGTTCAACTCAAGCGCCTCGCTATCATCCCAGATTTACTCTGCATGCATCTACGCTCCGCTACGCACTTCATCAGTAGAGGTGTTCCTGACTACCCTGATTGAGAGCGTGAACATTGGTATGTCAGATCAATCTGTGAGCTTGTTGAAAAGCATTTAACTGAACATGTCACTGGGTCTTATAATTTACATGGACAAATAATGCAACTTATTCTCAACTGTGACCTGAAGTGTTTTTTTTGCCCACTTCATGACACAATTTTGTGACTAGTTCAACTTGAACTACGCTGCGACTTGTAGTTCAGAATATACAGTGAGTAGTACTACAGTAGACGCTGATGTTTTCTTTTATTTAATCTGTTACAGATATCAGAATATAAGTGTGGAAAGTGCTTTTCTATTTTGAAAATACTCTGAATAGACATGATGAACAAAGAGAAGTGAGAACTGGCAAATATTCCAAATATAAAAGTGTTGTATTTGACAGTGTTGCACATCATATTAGCAGAGCACAAGTGAAGTATTGCAATCTGTAATTACCAAATAAGCACTTAAATAAAATGTGGTCTGTTTATCTGAGTAAGACATTCACCAACTTGTTACAATTGACAAATGTGCAAATTACTCTTTTGAATGTAATTTTATTTTTGAAAAAGACATAAAATCATATCTCAGCCTAAAATAGTTCATCCAAGTAAAAAGGGTCTGATAATGCATTTTGGATATTGTATGAACCAGAGGACAGTCATCTGTATATAACTGACCAACACAGATGTAGATAATTTGTTTCTGCTGGGCAATATTTGTATCTTCATCTGCTTGTATTTTCTACTGTCTGCCTTGTGAATCTGAGGCAGAAATTAAGCACTTAGTGCAAAAGATTAAAAAAATTGCAGAACAAATAGTGTCATAATTTTACATATTAGTGTCTTGTTAAGTAGCAGTGGTAATATTTCTGAGACCCTGGAAGGCTTGACTGTGATAAAAGAAGTTTATACTTCAGCTTCCTATTTCTTCATTTAAGAGAAGTTATGAAACAAGATTGGCTGGTAATGTTGTAAACCTGTTTAAAAATAATTATTGCAATAAGCACATTTCTGATTTCATGTTTTACAAATAAATGTAATTGCATTAAAAGATTGACATACTTGCACCAATTTATAACTGTTATTTAAAGCAGCAGCTTAAAAATAAACATATTTCTTCCTATGAGCAGAATGGTAGCTGACCTGAAGTTATGACATTTCTTTTTCCATTGCTGACATTTGCTAATGTTAGCCTCTAAGCCCCTGCAGTCTCAAGGTGCCCTGCTCCCATGCTGATCTCACTTAGTTTTTTACAGCCCAGACCATTTCCAAATGTAAAGTAGTTTCCTAATAAACAGGATTTTATTAGTTTAGAAATAGCATTAAGTGGCCCTTATTCACATTACGCATTCCAGAAGTAGTGGTAGTTTTTTCCTATTTTGTGTGTCTGTTTTAAATAGACAAGAGGCATTGTACTGTGCAGGGACGTTGTGGAAAGGTCAGTTTTAAATGTTAAATGCATGACTGTAAAAAAAAACTGTTCCTCTAGACTGTTGGTATCCAACTCCAAAATAAGCATAAGCAAAAAGTAATAAAAAACCATACTTATGAAAAAACTTAAACATTTTTACCAAGATCAAACAACGTCAACATGAACCAGATCCTTTTTGGTTCAACCGTGCTGTACCCATCAGTTACCTGAAAATCAGCAATCCAACCTAAATAAAGACATGATAGAAATATAGTTCTGAGAAAACAAGAATAACATTCACTGCAATTATCCATTTTTATTTTAAATTGCTGGAAAAAGTATGTGCTTATATAAATATTATAATTAATTTGGTCAAGCATGAATTAGGTGATTACTAAAGCTCATTATGAGCCCCAAAATGTGGGAAGGACTCAGGATTTGCCAGATAACTCTTCAAACTAATGAGTGAGCTCCACAGATACTGATGCAGCAATAAAACATACTCATTTTTATAGAAAATCAACTCACACTTTACCTTTGTGTTACCTTGTCTGAATTATTCACAGATGGCAAACTGTCTTTCTTCTTTTTTGCTCATAATAATCAAATATGACAGGTCTAAATGAGGAGACCTGTTTTTGCCTCTAATTTGTCATTTTGCCATTCTGGGATCCAGTCTCCTCATGTGCTAGACATGTTTTGGGCTACCAGAGCAGCGTTTTGGTCTGGCAAAAGGTGCACACTCCAATTTTTATCCTGTCGGCCGTCTGTTCTTAAATGTGGTGAAAAGTCAGCTTTACTGCTGCTGAGTAGGTGGAAACCTTCACCTTGGGTTTTCAAGATGGATCAGGCTGCACTATGAAGCTCTGAACTGATCCAAATTTCTCAGTGAGAAGTAAAAATCAATTATTTCTGATGCAAACATGAGCAGATCCTTGAAATGCAGTTGCTTTTATAAACTTAATAAATCTGTGAACATTACTGTAGTGTGGACACTTGGAAATTCCCTACACAATAAAAAGCAAGAAAGATGAAGCTCGAGTACATCGCTTAATATTAAAATTACTCATCCACCTCAGCAGTTATTTTTAAAATGAAGATTTTGACATTAAAAAATATGACTTTTTTTAAGTAGTGTGGTGGAGACTCTGTTGTGCCTTATTAATGGACTAAGTGGTTCAACAGATTTAAAAGGAAATTTTTTGCTAAATTGTAGTCCACCCTTTTTCATCTGTGTTTGTACAGTCACCCTGTTCACCATAGTTCACTTTAGAAAAGTATTAAGTCATGGAAAGAAAAGCTAAAACGGTCCAAAACCTTGTGGTTTGAAAGAATAATATCGACAACATGATGTAAATTATTTTATTGGAAACAAAAAAGCAATAATCATTCTTAAAGCTCCCAAAAATATGAAGTATTTCACATGTTATTGTAGCTTTAATTCTACTCAACACGAAGCTTTCCAACTAAGGTTTTTATATTAATTACCCTAAAATGAATCATGGATGGTGAGTGTTGTTTATGATTCATGCAATCAATGACAATTTTAGGAGCCTTATTATTAGTGCTGAACAGAAATAGGTGTGGGTACAACAGCACTCCATACGCTCCACTCAGCCAGATAAATGTAAGTCCTTTACTGTCATTTTGTCGCGACTCTAAATTAAACAGTATTATAGGAAATTGTACGTTTTTAAGCTTCACCTCCAGTGTAATAAAACCCAACTATGCCATTATACTGGTAACAGGCTCATGCATAATTGCATAGTGTTGCACTATCTTGTTAAGAAACAGTAAAAAAAATACTTGCAAGTTCAAAGTGTTAGTCAGTGCGAGCCACTCGGAGCTCATCAGCCTCCAGCCATGACTGTGCTGTATACTTCTGCCTCTGAGGACATGTCAAAACAATTGGTGAAAGACTGGGAGTTTTCTTTTCCGTTCAGATTTTGCTTCCCCATTTTCTTAAAATTTCCTCTTTTCCCGATAAAAATATTGTTGGTTAAATACTGAAAATATTAATTTAGTTTTTTCTTTTAAATAAAGGCAATACAACTGAAAAATCCCACTTTTATTTAAGTCTATAGACATATATAAAAACAGCATACTTGTTTATTTTCTGTTTTACTCAAAACCGATACATCTTTGGCACATTCTTCTCCCATCATCGGTGTAAGTTGCATTTATTGAATCAAAAGTTACTTTGAACTATGTTGTAATTAGGAAATAAATATAAACATACAGAATTATTTGAAACTTGCTAATCAGGCCATTGGCCACGTCAGTCCTTACTGGGGCATCTTTAAGTGGTGAATATTCAATCTGGAGCTTAAAGTTGACAGAAATATTTTTCTATCTTCCTACAATAGCAATCCCTTTATCTGCAGAGAATATGTTCAGCCCCTCACTGATTTGAAAGCTTACACTGTGTATTGATTATGTACCTTTATTAATCATCATCTCTACTGCAGAGTTTGCTGTGGTTTATTGCTGACTGAGCTATTGGTTGATATGATCAGTGGCTTGGGTGTGATGAAAGAGATGGATAAATTATGCCAAAAGCAGCTGGTTCATCGACCTTGTGGTTAAACATTTGTTTGTCAATAAGGCCCCTGATGCTGCAGCAGCTTTCTTTTGTTATAGGGTGCCTGCTGTTCCGCTGACATAAAATTATTTTGATATCATGTTTAAACTGGTGCACCATGCAGACATTGCTTAAAAAATGTATTTTATCTGGCATTTACTAGCTCATTGTGTGTTTTGATTAGATTACATGAAGAAATGATAATATTATTTGACTGGCATAGGGCATTTGTTATTGTTGCATCTCTAAGATTTTTTTTCTAAAAATATTTTAGACCCATTGAGTCTTAAAACCGTAAATAAATTAATTACATGGAAGTTTGTGTTTGTAATGTAACGAAATTTGCAAAAGTTAAAGGAGAGTAAATACTTTTGCTTGGCACTGTGTCTGTATTTGAGGCTTGACTACGGCTTAATTAACAAAAGTACATTTGTTCCAATACAGTGGGCAGATTTGGTTTGTATGCACCCCGGCCCCTGCAGGTTCACCATGAGAGGGATGAGAAGTTCACACTTTGCCTTCGTGGCTTAGCAGCAGGAATGCATGCTCTCTGCAGGTGGTGCAGCTGCTTTCATTGATTATTGGGACAAAACTGGGTTGTTACACGCTGAGAGTAAAGGCATCGTGTCTGTGATGTGTGCAGATCCCCAAAATTCACCTATTCCCCCAGATCTTTACAAGCACTGCGATAGTGACTCAGCTTAAAAGCACACATGCTTTTTTGTTGCCCAACAGTGAATAAAAAGAAAGTTACGGCAGTATATTATGTAGGGAAGAAAGAAAAGTCAAAAGTTTGTGTTCCTGACGATGCAGCACATCCGCATTAGTAGTTAAAGGAAAGCAACTTACAGAAATAGATTCAAATATGTTGTAATGATCAGGTTAAAAACACAGACTTTTATAGGACAAACTATAACATTGATAACATGAATGACATTCATGTTATTGTCCACAACAAAAAGCTTGGGTGTTTCATATTTATTTAAATGGAAAACAGAATGTTTCTTTGTCAATAGCTGCATTTCCATTGACCGTGAAACTGCTCAATTATGAAAAATACATTTGCTTAATGGAAACAAACCAGTTTTGGAAAAGTTTGGGTTTTTGCGATGAGGTAGTTTGTCGGCTGTATCGAAATTATTGTTTTTATCTTTTTTCATTTCTTTCTCTTTCTGACTGTTTACTCAATGTCACATGCTGTTTTTATTTTAATTATGTAAAGAACTTTGAAATGCCTTGCTGCTGAAATGATACAAATAAAATTTGATTGATTGATTGTATTTCGAAAAACTGTAATGGAAACACACACCTCGTATCAGTAATGCATTTTTGTTCTCATAATTACATCTTGCTGAATATTTTTTCTTTCCAACCTTTTTTGATTTTTGGAAATCAAACTTTGTGTGGTGTCCAATTTATCAATTTAAAACAACTTTTTTACTCATTGCTACAACAGTCTTGTTTTTATTTTGATAATTTTACCTCAGTAAAAAAGCCTTGTTGGAATAATATATATTGCTCTATAGAAATAATTATTAGTCAGCATGTGGATGTCTCTGAATATAAAAGAAGCGAGGTGTGCAGTGTGTGAAGGCCTGTAATGATCTGTGAAGAATGAAGAACAGATTTTATCATTACCTCTATTTCCCTTGAATCTGCGTAACTGCCTCACAGACTTAATCTTCTGCGCGATACATTTTCTCCACCCTCTGTCTTTGTCATTGTACCTATAGTTTGTTTTTTTCTTGCCATTGGTCCACCTTTCTTTCTATCCCTGCTTTTCATATGTCAATGAATCTTTGTCTTCAGCTATTTTTAGTTTTCGGAGCTCAGAAAATGAATTATTTTATAAGCCCTTAATATTGTACTTCACTTAGACTTAAAAATCTTTAGCAGATGTTCATCTCCGGGCAGAAGACTGCGCCGCCACACATCAGTCTCCCAACCCCCTACAAGATAAACAGATCTAACAGGAAAGAGATCAACATGAAATACAGAGGTCACTGTTGCAGTGTGTTCTTCATTTCTTAATGTCTCTTAATTAGTAGAGCTCAGATGTTGTAGTCCATAGTTTATTATCATCTAATGCACAAGTTTATCCTGGATGTTTATTTTAAAGTACTTAGGGCTAAATGTTCTGTTCTCTTTTAACATTCTTAAAACATTTAAAACTGCAGCCATAATTGGAAAGGCTGCCCTCAGCATGATGCTGTCGCCACTACCTTGTTTTGTATAGGCATAAAAATTCAGGTTTCATTTCATGTGACCAAAGCGCCTCCCTCCTCATGTCTGTTGTGACTCCTGTGGTTTGAGGAAAAATGCAAACAGGAATTCTCATGGTTTTCTTTTAACAATTTGTTTAATTTCCTCGTTACTCTTCTATAAAGGGTGAATTTATGGATTAACTGAATAGGGACACTGTTGCTTGAGTAGTGCTCTTGGCTGTTTTTCTGAAAATGCTACTCTTACCCAGCCGTGGGTTGGCTAACACCTGGGATAGGCTACCTGCACATTTCAGTCTATTTAGCGTACTGGTCTGTTTCAACTTGACGCTTTGACAGTTTTGACAAAACCAACATAGAAGAGATTTTCTGGACTTTTTATTTACTCTGCAGCACATATATTGTATTGTTTTAGCTACAAAATGTGCACATTGCAGTGGCCTTTCATGACCTGTGTGTACACATTCTGCAAATCAGGCTGCTGAAAAAATGTACAAGATTTTTGATGTGAGCAAGTGCTGGTGCGTTGTTGACCATCATTTACACTTGGTCAAAACATGTTGCCTAGCAACCCAGGCAGGCATTTGACTGTAACCAACAGCACCACATTTTTTTTCCCCAGAAGAGATCGAGGGATATTCTTAAATCCACAAATTTATCACTTAGCTAATAGGGAAAAAATGTATTTGAAGAAGGTTTGAGCTTTTCAAAACATGTTTGACTGCAAATGGTGTTTCTCTGTTTATCTGACTTTTAAACATATGATTGATGAAAAGCAAAATTGGGTTTTGATTCTCGGTCCTCTTAAAAACAGACTGAAGTGCCATCCATAATGGAAACAAAAAATTCTGCTACTTTATCAAATACATTGAACATAAAAAAACTAATAATTAATATTTGACCTTTATTCTCTTTAATGTCATTAGAGAGACAAAGAAGAAAAGTCAGGTGTAGGCCATTATTAAAATATAACAACAATATTCAATTTCTTTCTGGAAAGAAGTTATTAGGTAATTAAAGCAAGTATTGGAAGGGAAAAGATTGCGCTGTCATGGACTGAACGTGTTAATACCAGCTCTGCATCAAACCTGAGATCTGGCCCCAGGTGCAAACCATTTTCAGAATTCCCCTGTCGTATTAAAAGGCAGTGCCAGCATCAGGAAGAAGCCAGTGAATGACTGATAATTAAAGGAAAATGGATGTTCTAGCAGAGAAACCGATGTAAAGTAATTGGATGAAACTGGACTTGTATTGAGCTGTCTGAAGATTGTCTCCTAGACTTTGGGATGTGTGTGGTTGTGTGTTGGAAGCTGCCAGAAGAAAGTGCCTTCAGGGAAATTGGTATGAAGATAATTAGGCTAAAATGACTCGCACCATTTCTTATTCCACGTTAGTTAACAATCCTCGCAGTGTTCAGTCACTAATTTGAGTTTAAATCGTGCAGTGAGTTGGTCAGTGAGTCTTAGAAACAGGAATAAGCTGTTTTTGCTTCATTCCCTTCTGTATTTTAAGT
>NW_015116975.1:0-803 GCF_001443285.1 Poecilia latipinna | reverse complement strand
ATATTGTAATGAAGAGAGCTTCATTACTGGGTCTATTTTTATTTAAGTCACTGTTTAGCACTTTAAAAGCACTTTTTGCACTTTATTAACAAGCACTTTATTTAGCACTGCACTTTAAGCAGAGATTTGCACATAAACAACAATTTGCACATGAGAAGTTTTAATTGTATTTATTGAATATTTTAGTAATTAGCATGTAGCCTTTTGTTCTGGGCTCTGCACAGCTGCTCCTCATTGGAAAGTGAGGTGGTTGCCTGTGGAGGGAGGATAATTGTTACTCAGAGCAATGAGCTACTGGTGGGTAAAACTGAGCAAATGTTTGTGCATAATCTGTTAGGTGTGGAGTGCTGATATTGAGTGACTCACCTGTCTTTTCTGTGTCCTCTCCAGGGTGTTTGGACAAATACTACCCCGGGGGTCCAGACACCATTTATAGGTTCCGGGAGAGGCCATTGAAAAGTGTGGGGAGATAATTGTTTATGGGTTTTTTGTGGTGTTTCATTTGGTGTAAGATAAAATATAAAATATTTATAAAAAGTAAATTTAAATGTTTATATTTAATAAAGTGTATTTTATTTAAATAGGTGGAGATTTAAGTGAGATCCCCCTGTGAATTGGAGGTGGTTGGGTCCAACACAGCTGAGACTATTTAAGCCTGTGGTTTCACCTGTGTGGAAAAAGGATTGTTATTGAGTGTGTGTTGATGCTGTGAGGAGAATAAACCAACTGCTGTTTCCACCTGACTCTACCTCTTGTAATCTTCTGCACCGTAAAATCCAACCGCAAACGGCCGCCCTGTTACA
>NW_015116974.1:4070-25292 GCF_001443285.1 Poecilia latipinna | reverse complement strand
AGATAGATAGATAGATAGATAGATAGATAGATAGATAGATAGATAGATAGATAGTCACTCCGTAGCTGCTTATGACCTATACATACATCAAAGATTAACTTGATATTATGTCAGCTGAGGTAGAGAAAAACAGCTATCAGTTATAAGCAGCTAATTCGGTGGTTCAGGAATTGAACCGCTCACCAGTACAGTCAGTCCTGTCCAGCGTGTTTGCGGAGGAAATCCCCAGCTTCCTTAGGAGATGAAAACAGCTGTATCTTCCCTTTGTGGAGGATCCTCATTTTGCATGGGTTATATTGACACCCGCGGAACAGTCCTTTTTCAGCAAAAGCTTTCCTGATGTTATCGAACTCAGCTCGCTGTCGGATGGTTTCTGCTGAAAGATCCTGAACGAAAATTTTTTTATTCCCATCGCATTCAATGTTGCGTTGTTTTGTAGAGCGGAAAACAAATTCCCGATCTTGGAAATTCGGGAAACGGATGAGGACGGCTCTGTGCTGGTTTGGTTTTGGAGGTGCTAGGGTGCGGTGGGCCCTCTCAATGATGAAGGATCTATCGGTCTCCAGCCAGCGCGACAGCATCTCCCGTATAAACCCTAGCAAAGGCCGCTGACCCTCAGCGTTCTCCCGGATCCCAAAGAGGCGCAGGTTCTTCCTTCGGCCTCGGTTCTCCAGGTCGTCGGTCTTAGCTTCCAAGTAGGATATTCGCTTCAGAGCTTTGGCAAGATTAGCCATACTAGTTTCTAAGAGTTCCTCCGCTGTAACAATTCTGTTTTCAGCTTCCTCCAGTCTAGTAGCATTAGCAGCCACATTTTGCTTCACCTCTGCTATGTTTTTCTCCAAAGAGGCTATGGACTTCGTCATTTCACCCATACGGTTATCTATGCTGTCCAATTTGTTTCCAAATCCACCGAACTCTGAATGCAACGACCGAAGTTCAGCTAGCACCGTGCTAAGGTCACACATGCTATCAATGCTAGCGGCCCCTCTTTGTCTTGATCTGCTACCGAAGTATCAGTTTTAGCTGGTTTTTGGGAACCGCGTTTTCGTGTGAAAATATCACAGTCCTGAAGAGTGGTTGATTTTGACATTTTCGGGTCCAGATTACGTTTCTAATCCTGGGTTTTTCAAAGTTTTGGTGCAGGTCTCACGGAGCATCCACTTTAAGCTGCCATCTTAGTTCGTGGCTCCACAGCGCCCCCCCTCAGCGTTGAAAGTTAATAAAATAAGTTAAGTCTGAATGCTTTTCTTGCCTGATTTTATGCTTCGTGTGTCAATACAAATTATGATTCATCGATCGGGATTTCCATTCCCAACAATTCCCTCCCATGGGCTGCACAGTGGTGCAGTTGGTAGAGCTGTTGCTTTGCAGTAAGAAGGCTCTGGGTTCAATTCCCAGCCTAGGGTCTTTCTGTGTGGAGTTTGCATGTTCTTCCTGTGCATGCGTGGGTTCTCTCTTGGGTACTCAGGCTTCCTCCCACAGTCCAAAAACATGACTGTCAGGTTAATTGGTTTCTCTAAATTCTCCCTAGGTGTGTGTGTGTGTGCATGGTTGTTTGTCCTGTGTTACCCTATGACAGACTGGTGACCTGTCCAGGGTATAACCTGCCTCTTGCCTGGAATATTAGCTAGAGACAGGCACCAGCACCCCTCCTGACTCCACTAAGGGACAAGGGTGTGCAGAAAATGGATGGACATTCCTTCCCTTTTCCAGATTCTTTGCTTCATTGTGTCATTTTCCCGACTCTAAGCAAAGCAGAGTATTTCAGATGATGTCCAATCTACTAATATAGATCACTGAGAGAACTTGCCATTTACATTTTACAAAGCAATTTTAAATACCAGTTGTGCGGGACCTGTTAATGCTTTGAACTCATGGTGCAGCTGCTGCCAAGTTACTGTCCACAGGCGCCTATGTTGAGGAGACTGTCTCTGAAATACCAACCATATTCAACCTGGACAGCTCTGCTGTTGAAATTGAAGTGATAAGTCTCACAGACTACAATGACATAATAATCCAGTGCAACATGTAGTGGAGGTCTCCGATATGAATGATATGGGCTCGTCTAGGGCGGCATGAGCTTTCTGAACACCCCCTCTCCTCTTTACTCTATTTCCACATACATGCACACCACACTTGTAAGCACTCACACACACACACAAGTCACATGCCCTGCCTCTGGATGTGAGTGCTGTATGCAAAGCGGACAGGCTTGGTGCTGCCTGCTGCACCTCTTCTCTCTGTTGTTCGCCCAGGGCACCAAACAAACTAGGACCGGCCCTGTTCTGCAACTTCAGGGAAAATATTTTGAACTCAGAAAATGTGGTTTGAGATGGGTGGTTCTAGACAGGGGCCAGAGGGAGCCAGTGCTTTAACCTGGCCCCTTTAACCTAGTGATATGCTTTGGCACAGAAACCATAACTTTTGAACCAATTTTATGTTTTCCTTTAACAACGAATTAAAAATTAAGGTCAGCTTCATCCATATTGCAATGGGATCACAGTTTTCATCAGCTCTGGAGCTGCAAGAGGCTCCTTTTCTCTGCAGGTCACCAAATACATTAAACAATGAAACATTGCCCTTCCCCCCCCATTTTTTCCTGAACACCTGTCAAAATTTATTTCCCCTCCATCGGGAAGCACCCACAGATGCAGCTGATGGTGCTTCAGTTCCTATGAGGAAGTAGTGTATGTGTTTTTGAAAAAGTGAAGACAGGCTTTGTTACTTCATTATAGTTGTTGCGTTAGTGAGTGGGAGGCAACAGAAAAATTACATTTGTTCTCACGATGTCACACGATTATTTCAACAGAATGTTTGCTCCTCCGGTAAATTTGGTCTAGAAACTCAACTGCTATTTTTGGCTCCGCCTATTTGTGCAAGTTTATATTCTCTAACTTATGATTATTGTAATAAAATACAAATGGTTAGGGACTGGTGGACATTTGCTGACCTGAACAAACTTTTACATTTTTCAAAGTGAATCCTCAGTTTTTACTTCATATAGTTTAAATTGTTGGTCAGATCTGTTGAATTCAGGTGTGTAATACTTTATTCTGACAGTAGAAGGCACTACAGTTCAGTTCAACTGTTATTCAGAGAAAATCAATCGTTATTTTGAAGCAGATGAGTTTGCTTGATTAAAAGACATTAAATGTAAATAAAAAGCAGAACTACAGTAACATAACGGGAATGTTTATACAAAGCAGGAGGTAGTTTGACATCAGCAATAGTGGTTTCAACAAAGTCAGACAGTTTGTTTTTTTAAATAAAACATCTTGAAAAAGGCTCCATCACAACCCTGGCAGCCTGGTGATGGTTAAAGGTTCTGGCTCCTTCTTCATGACATCATCTCCGTCTTTGACTGGGCTTCTTGGGTCGCTGCTGTTTCCTGAAGTCAATAAGGCATCCGGTGGCCTCAGAGATGGGAGTGAAGGATCTGATGGGAGAATTATTGATCCTGTATGCTGAAACTTCCTCATCATCATCATCATCGTCCCGTAGATCAATAACTGCTCTGAAAGTCAGGCACACACACACACACACACACACACACACACACAGCTGTTGGACTCCAGATCAATCATTCAGGAAAAGATGCAAAACTAGGGATGACCTGCAGTTATGTCAAGACATGACAGACGATTAAAAATGTCAACAGAAGACATGAATGAATTAATGCATGATATTGGAGGTCTGAAAATATTGATTATTTTAGTAATGGATTATTCTGACGATTAAACGGATTAAAAAATTGCTGCATTCTGCAGATTTTTTTCATTTACCCACTTCAGCCTTTCTTATACAATATTAGAAATACAGTAAAAGGTGCAAATGAACAATTCAACTCCTTTTTAAATAAGAAAATAAATATTTTATTGTCTAAAATACAATAACAGTATTTCTTTGGCAAACACTTGATCATTTGAAGCAAAGCTAAACATATTTCTAACATCAACATGTAAAAATTTGGCTCTGTCTGCTTGACTTAACGTCATAATGTTGGTTATTTTTTGGATTAACCGACTAATAACTGTATTGCAAAAGGAGTTTAGCAGGATTTATTTTACATAATTTGAACCAGGTGAAACTAAATCTGCCACTTGCTGAGTTCTGGGTAGAATACATTTACAGAAAAAGAAAAGATTAATCGATTACTAAATTAGTTATTTAGTATTCAATAATTGGTTCATCAGAATCAGATTAACTGTTTCAGCCCTACAATATTGACACATGTATAAATGTAAAAATATTAGAAAATAGAAAATTTGTATTTGCTCTGCATGAACCTCAAGATCCTGTGGGTCTTGTGCTGAAACAAACAAAAAAACTTCGGTAACACTTTATTTGAAGGGGTTTGAATAAGACTGTCATGACACTGTCATAAACATGACATAACACCTGTCATGAACATCAATCAATAAGTCTTCATGAATAGTTATGACTGTTGTCATAAAGCGTCATTCGGTAAATAATGACACTTTTAATACAAAGTTGACATTATTCAAAATGTCTTCATTATGACAACTTGTCATTAACCAAGAAATCATGATCTGACATAAATTTGTTATAAAAGTATTACCGATTAAACTTTAAAAATAAGCTTTATGTAGTAATATTATAAAGCTCTGCCATGTTGTTTACTCTTTAATTTCTTAATTTAACTGATCCTAAAGTTTTACAGCAAGATGTCTACAAAGCACTTATGAACTTAGCATTTGAAACATTATTTAAGGCTGTTTTAACCCTTGTGTGCGAGGACTGAGGCAAACGTAGAGAGCTTTGGCAAATGATAAAAGTTTTACGTGTGTGGGGTCGGTTGGACCCCTTTTCGAAACACAATTAAGTAGTGCAATACACCATCTCCACCAGTGAGAGGCAGCAGTGCACGAACAGGCGTGCAGTTTGTTGAAGAAGAAATCTTCCATATTGTGGCGCAAACCTAACAAGTTCTAACGGCCAGACCTCCTGTTTAAAAAGAAATCGAAGTTTGATACCTAATACATATGAGGTATGTGTCTTATTAACTTTACATTTTCTTTGAGAAAATAACATTGACTATGTTCTCTTTCTCTGTAATGTTAGCTATAAGCAATTCAAGCCAATCCTACCTTGCTGTAAGTTAATGTTAGCTAAAGTTATTAAACACAATTACTGTAACGTTAGCCCTTAATATTAAATATGACAAATTTATGTTGGATCATGATTTCTTGGTTAATGTCAAGTTGTCATAACAAAGACATTTAGAATAATGTCAACTTTGTATTAAAAGTGTCATGATTTACCGAATGACGCTTTATGACAACAGTCATAAATATTCATGAAGACTTATTGATGTTCATGACAGGTGTTATGTCATGTTTATGACAGTGTGATGACAGTCTTATTCAACCCCCTTCAAATAAAGTGTTACCAAAACTTCTCTCAGTTCAGCATGAGACAAAAAAAGTTCATTTTAAAAAGAACATCAAAACTTGAGAAATTAAGAACCCAAACACAAGTAATATGCAGAAGAAACCTTAGTAGTTTTATGAAATAAATCTTACTCAGGTTGGGGTTTGGATCCTGACGGTCCAGCACCTGAGGAAACAGTAAAAGTTTGTTTCTGAGGAAAAAAAATTATAACGGTAAAGACTGTGAGAAGACCCCAAATCAAAGAAAATCAGAGATGCTTCAACTTGTCTGACAGGGAGTTCTGAATACTGTTTTTTGGTTTCCCTGCAGATAACTTAAGACCAAAACCAGAGCAAGGTGTTACCAAACAGGATTAAAATGTAGTTTTGTGGACCACTGACCTGAGTCCCTGCTTTCAGTTTTCTCCAAAGCCGACAACAGGTTTCCCTTCTGATGTTTGCAGACACAAAGGAACAACTGAAACAGTTTTTATCACTGCAGTATTTAAATGTGTAAATAAAGCAGATCTATTCAGGTTACTCCTACCCTGCTCACTGTCCCACGTTGAAGGCAGAGTTCTGTATGTCGGCTGTAATCTCTTAGAAGAACAGATTTCTGACAGATGTAGCATTTCTCCTGGTTCCTGTGGAGCAAAGAACCAGATCTGCTGAGCTTTTAAAAGGCAAACTGATACTAATGAGACCAGTTTTATAGGGCTTGGATCATACAATCACAATATGCAGAAAAAACAAGGTAAAGATAAAGTAGTGGGAAAAAAACTGCTAATCTGATTGTGGTTTCTACAGACCTGCAAACATCAGAGAGTTGGGTGGTTTCCTCCGACACCACCTCTGTTCTCTTCATCCTCTTCCTACGAGGTTTTAGTGGGTCTGTCAACAACAAGGAATAAACATCACCACAACAAACCAGGGAAACAGGAAATCTGGAAATCAGTTGCATTATGCTCTGTGCTGGTCAAAGTTTTATGTTGTAACGCCGATAATTTCCAATTTACTTTTAATCAAGCAAACTAATTGTAAAATTAGTTAATGTTCCCTCTGCATTACCTTGAAAGCCATCACAGTACGCCGCATGCATCTCAATCTCACTCGCGGGAAATGATCCCTGACAGAGGGGGCAGTCGACAGAGGCTTCAGGGCTGTGAGGGACAACGGCTGCTTCCAGTTCAGGACATTCTGATCTCTGAAGACTTCGGTCCTCCATCTTCTCCACCTCTCGATCCTTTCTGCTCTTGACTTTCTTTACCCTTTGTGCAGTCTGTCCTCTGACATCTTTGCAGCAACTTGAGACGTTTTCCTCCATTTTTGAGTCTGCTGTGGGTAAAACAAATCACACATAAACTCACCTGTGGCAGTTAATTTATAGAATGGCAATGAAACTCAGAAGGGTAAGTATGTTTGCTTTTCTGTTTTTTTTGTTTTGTTTTTTTTTTACTTTTCAAATTTGGCTCTGGCTCCTGACACTCGTGTCTGATTGGAGAATCACCTCTGAGGATCATCTCGATCTCAGGCAGCTCAGGATTTTTCTGTGAAGGCTGTGAGGAGATAAAACAAATATATCTCAGGATGTCTTTTCATCATTATGGACTCAGCCATAAAATAATTCCTGAACAGAACCTTAAAATAGAGTAATATGTTTTACTTCCAGCAGGGGGCTGACCTGTGTTTCAGCATCAACATCCAAGCTCAGATCTTTTGTGCTGTCGTTGTCACTCAGTTGAGTTTCTGTTTTTTCAAACAGGAAAAATTTGTTCAAGTCAGCAGCTGAGATATGAGTGGAAACCTGGTGCCATAACAGTAAACTACTTCACCTGGACAAACCTCACAGTCATCAGTATCCATCTGCACTTCATCACTCTCCTTGTTCCCCCCTTCCTCTTTTTCTTGCTGCTCCTCTTCTCCGTCATCTTTTCTCTCCTCTTCCTCTTCTGGAAGAAAATCAGCAGCTTCGCTCCTTTTGCTGCCTCTCAGTCTTAGACCTCTCCTGATAAACAGGAAACAACCAGAGTGACAAAGATCCAGATTCTCAGGTGACGGTGAACAATGAAAAGACAAAAAATTAAAAATATTTTTTGTAGTTTTGTTTTTTTGTCAGGTGAGAATTTTGGAGTATGAAATTCACATGGGCTTGGACTGAATACATTTCGTCACAAGGAGTCCAACCACATTTTTTTTCTTTAAGGGTTTCAAGATTCAGTTTTACCTTCGAGAAACACAAGGCTGAGGCGACCCAGCTGATGTTTCAGGGGACATGGACTTCTGAGGAGAAATAAAAACATCAAGATAAGAGCAGACCAACATCCCAACTACGTTAATAACTGCTTTGACTTTTGTTTCTACATGGCAAATCATTCATTCTAGATGTAACAGTGTAACAGAAAACAGTCATGTGACCGATTGTGTTTAATTGAATCCAGGGAAATGATCTGAACAGCAGCAGTAAGGAGTTTAGTCATTTATTCAATCTGCAGTATGCAACTTTTATTTAAAAAAAGTTATTTACGTATTTGTTGAAACTGTCACTATGTCATAACAGACAAGGTTCAGAAAAAAAGTTTCAGTTAATTTCTTGTAATGATGTTGGGAATTTGTTTCATGTTCAAGGAATCATGGCTCAGAATGACTAGAATACTCTGAAGGTTTTAGTTGCCATATACTGAAGATGAAATGAACTTAAAATGTTTTATTTCCAACGAGACGACGACACTGAACACACCACGAAGTGAGCAGTACCACCAGAGCAACAAGATGGTCAAAGAGAAAAAATGCCGTTTGTGTGGCAACACTAAGAGACTCAGAGGATTTGTGAATATAGTTTTGAGGTGGAGTGGCTTTTTTCAGGCATCAGAAGCAGGAGATAACTCACCTGTTCAGGGACGATGGATGAGAACGAGCTTAAGCTAAAACTCATGCAAGGCATCTTTTATTAATGTTTTTGCACATGTTTTAATAAACTAAAAAAAAAAAAATCAAATCAAAGTTGGTTGACCTGTGGCTCCGGCTGGATGGCCTCCCCCCACTCAGCCTTCCTCAGCAGACCCCTTTGAGCCTCTTTCAGACTCTTCTCATAAACCTCCATCTGAGCCACGATCACCTTAGGAAAACACGAGCCGTTCAGCATCTCTGACATTTAACACTTATGCTAAAATTAGAAGTTTAAATATTATTCATTTTGACAGTTAATGAGCTTATTATCTGGATATAAAAAATGAGGAATAATCAAGTAATTCAAGTTTTGTATAAAATGTAAATACTGTGTTTGTCCAACTGGCAATCAGATCCACCTTGGTGTACGTATCTGGATCCAGGCCTCTTGGACAGAAGGGAACCCCCCAGTAGTAGTGGACTGTCTGTCTGTCTGAAGGCTCCCCACGCTGGGGCGACGCCCTGTGGACATCCTCCCGTCTGCTCAGAGGATGGGACTGCAGGGCTGAGGTGGGAAGCTGTGACGAACATTTCTGGGGTTTCAGGCTGGAAACAGAAAGACCAGAGATGCTTGTGTTTCAATTATAAGCCAATCGGCTCCAGATTTTGGAGATTTACAAGGAGAATCAATCAGTTATAAAGTTATGTAGGAAAATACCCAGATAGCACACGATGTTAAATCAACGTTGAATTATAGTCAGAATGATTGTTTCTTGGTTGAAGTCGAAAACTGACGGTGGATCAACCATCAAACAACCATCCAATTCTAACCGTTAAAACTGTGTCAGTGAATCAATGTTGTTTTGTGGTTGAAATCTAATGAATGAAATGCAGATGTCTGATCAATGTTGAATCAGTGTCAGCTGTTTTGCCACACACCTTCCCCTCATCAGAGCTCTGGGTGAGAGCATGTTATTAGTGAGTGGGGGTTATCACATTTTAAATTAACCATTGTAGAGGATAGTGGGTGATGATTCCCTTCTGTACATTTTTCACTTGTTAATAAAAATTCTTACTACAAGGAGTGGAGCGGTCCACCCCTACAGTGTATATGAGTGGGATGTCCCAACCACACAGCCACTTTGCTGTTGGCTTGTTGGCAAAATATGTTAATTCAACATTGAATTATCGTCACAAAGGTTGAATTTATGTTTAAGGTCGACGACAGAACCTGGATCAGCCATCAAACAACCATTCAATTCTAGCCAATTAACTAACATTGAAAATGTGTCATTGAATCAATGTTGATTTACTGTCAATATCCATTGATTGAAACACCAACATCGAATCCAGTGTTTTTCAGCACCGGTCCACCAGGCACACTGCCCCGCAAGTTTTAGGCATTTTCCTAATTCAGCACACATGATTTTAATTGACGTCTGATTAACAGGGTTTTGCTGAACTGAAAACATGCAGGCCAGTTTGCCTTGAGGACAAGGTTTGGGGAAGAACTAGTAATCTAAATGTTCAATCAATGTAAGCTGTTTTTTGCACCCCTTCACCACCTTCGGCCATTCAAACGCCCAACCCTTCTCCCTCCACTTGCCAAAGACACACACACCCCTCTCCCTCCACCGCCCACCCCTCACCTGGCCCAACTGACCTGGACTATTATTACTTGTGCAGGATCTTTATCAGCATATGGACATTTTTGAATGAATTTAATAAACTTATTTGGAAATATTTGTAGTTGATGGAAGATTGAACCAGCTATTTGATGGAAGTTAATTCTGTATAAATTATAAATAATTTTTCCAACTACAGGACAAAGCACCTTTTGCTCCATTTGTCTGTCTCTGGTGTGTTAAATAAACCCTGATCCTCCCTGAGTTTTATCGTTAGGTTTTCTGATCAACAGCCCTTTATTTTAAATATTGATTCCCTCATTTTAACATGAGTGCAGCATCATAAATGCTGCACTATACTGCAGCTCAATAGGTAAATGTAATTGTATATGTAAACATTAAGTAAATATTAATGAAAGATTAAAATAAATATTAATTTAACAGTGAGTGTACATGGGGAACTATATGGTTTGTATTTGTTCTCAGACCTGTAACCAGTACACTGTTTAATCTTTCAATGTCTTTCAGAACTTTTCAAATGTTTATCATATTTCTAACTGGCACCTTCCTCACTTTTATTTTTGTGTTTTTCAGCTGTTGCTCTGCAGTTTGACCGAAAGCTGACTCTTGAGGACTGCAGCAAAATTGTCAAGAAGTGGCTTCATTACGCACCAGAACGAGAGGAAGACATCACAAGGAATCAAAGTGACGCCAACCAGAGTCAAACTGGGGTTACCACAACTTGTACTGTTTCCCTACTTCATACAGTACAAAGCTTAACTTCATGGACTCTGTTCTTCTGTGGACAACATACTGTTGTTTTGACAATCAAAGAGTCAAATATGTTTAAAGATCTGTCCCTCTTTTCTTAAATAAAATGTTAAATCAAACCCATGTTGTCATTTTTAAACTTTTGTACACAGTTTACGCATGATCTGCCAATAATATAGTGTGTTTAACACCAGTGAAGAAACTTTTAGTGGTATGTTATGATGTAGACCTATCAGACCTAAAAATGTACATAAATCCTTAGCTTTCATTCTATATAAAATCAACCCAAATCTGCCTGTAGATCCACATTCAGATGATGGTTGAATCAACATTGATATGTCAGTTATGGTTGAAACCCTAACGTTGATTCAACATACAAGTCACCGACCACTTTCAACGTTGATTCAATGTTGTTTCAATCATTCTGTGCTATCTGGGTATTAAAATGGGCATTAATCCTAAACCTTTATTTACTATCCACTTTTAAAGCTCGTCTTAAAACCCATCTATTTTACCTGGCTTTCAACTCCAGCAGGATCTAGTTTTAAATTGTATGTTTGTTTTTAAACTGTAAGAGTTGTTTTTTTTTTTTTTTTTATGTTGTGTTTTAATGTACAGCACTATGTATCAGCTGTGCTTGTTTTAAAGTGCTTTATAAATAAAGTTGGTATGGTATAGGGATATTTAAATGAAGCTGCTTGTTTATTTTCTATCAAGTGACTTGAATGTTCAGGCATTAGGATGTCAGTATAAGCCCTCAACTATACCAGTTCTATGCTGTGAACCATCTCTAGAACATTGTTTTCATCTAAAAGGTTTTAAGTTTGCTGTAAAGAAAAAAACTTGGAAAAATGACAAAATATTACTTAGCAAAATGCTACGTTATTTTAGAAGGGTTTAGAAGGAAACGCCATAAAGAAAATCATTTAGCTTAAACATTTTCAACAGTGAACATTGAATGTGAATTATTCAGTTTTTTTTTTCTTGGCAATCTTAAATTTGTAATAGTTTGTAAAAAGGTGAAGTTGCATTAGACAGTACTGGATAAGACGCCCTCTGCTGGACATTGAGGGAGTAATGCAGGATTTTACTGTGGGTATAAAACTGAATCACAATCTGTATTTTATATATTTTTATACACCGTGTGAAGATTATACACAGATTATGTTTCAAGTCTATTAGTCATATATTATTTATGCAAAAAAAATTATGTTTACTATTTTTTAATGGAGAACTTTACATTTTTATTTCTTTTCTGATCACCTACATGCTAAAAAATAAATCAAAAACTTTAACAGTTAATAACTGTAACTGCTTGTCAAGTAATTCAAGTTACTTGACAGAGAGGGCTTGCTGAACTGTAACTGCTTGTTACAGTTATTAGTAAACTTGGATTTATATGTAAGGTTGATGTACCTCCAGTCTGGCCAGGACGGTTCTTGGGAAGCCACCAATACATGTTTCGGTGATGATCCCAACTGGTTGTCTGCTGGAACAGCAGGTTTCTCTTCAGGGAAGACTGGGCTGGGAGAACCAACGGGCTGCAGCAGAACACACACACACACACACACACACACACACACACACAAAAGAGTGAGGACAGGAGTACAAAGGTTTAACACTGAAAACACAACATAACCATCAAAAACAGCTTTAATCTGAATGTTTCCTCACTGTAACATCATCCTCCTCCTGTTCTGACCAGATCAGCGTCATGTCGCTTGTCAGCTCCTTCTTTCCAGAGGTCCAGCCTTTGCAGTTTTCATTCACCTCTTCTGGGTTAATAGTCACAGAAACACTAAAATCAATTGCTGATCATACATTTAAAAAATGAAATGTGCGATCTTACATCGTACCCGATTTCGGCGAATGTCTGTTGCACTCGGCAGTTGGACAGCCGTCAGACTTTATGTCCTTTAGATAAAAAAATGAAGGAAACCAGAAGCAGTTTAAGTGCTTCCACATCAGTTGAGACTGATGTGGAAGAATAACAAAAAACAACAAGCAGCCGATTCGTGCAGTCTAGTTGAAAAGAGTTTCACAATATTTAGGTAAATATTGTGAAGCATCCCAAAGGTGCTGCTCTAAACTTACAGAAACTATCAGAGGTCATTGCGTTGGGCTCTTTACATCACGTCAGATTCATCTGATTTAAGTCCTGCAAGCTGTTCCATTGACAAACATGTTACGTTTTCTATGGAGATCTTAGTAATAGTCAATTTCTTTAAAAAAGGAGACAGGAGCGTAATCAGACCATCAGGAATCTGACCTCGCCTCACCCCGCACAGGAAGATTAGATTCAAATTCAATTCAAAAATACTTTATTGATCCCAAAGGGAAATGAAATGTTGTAACTTAAATATCTTCAGAGAAGGATTTCCAGTAGCAGTCAGTTAGCAACGACCCTGAAGAGGCCTCTGACTGAAGACTTAACAGGAAAAAGATAAACGTCTCTTACGTTACACTGTCACATCATGATGGTAGTTTTAATAAACATAAAATAAACCATACTTTTGTAAAAGTTACATACATCACGTAACTTTGAGCGTTTTTAACCTGGAATCATTGTAAAACCAGCTGACCTTCCTGCAGCCAGAAGGACTCTGGTCACAGTCAGAAGCTTGGAGCTGCAGGTCGGTTCTCTGCACTTCAGTGGGGCTCGTCAATCGCTCATCTCTCCGCTCCACCTGTCCTCTGCAGGGGTCTTTACAGAGTGAAGACTGTCCTGAGGGGGTTTTATGGTACACAGGGCTCTGGGGGGAGTCAGACCTCACAGTGGGATTTGAACTCTCCTGAGAGGAGAAGCTGAGCTCTAGATTTTCACAAGCAGGATGATTAGAGCAGTCAGCAGTCCTCGCAAAAACTGGACTCTTAACAAACGTGGGACTCTGCTCCAGCTGTCTTTCACGGCCCATGTCATCTCCTGGGAACACAGGACTTTTGGGACAGAATATGGGGTTACTCTGGGGGAACACAGGGCTTCTGGGCTGAGCAGATTTTTGAGTGGAAATCAAACTGTCCTGAGAACACAAGACAAACCCAGAGCTCTTGCATGTTTCCACTAGATCCAGGTTGAGGCGACTGACATGAACCTCCGCTCTGCAGCCGGTCAGTGGGAAGACTGGAGACATCTGGAGCTGGGAGTCTTCAATATCTGTTGAGCCGGAGCTCTGCTTCCCGAACAGGAGAAGGCACATAAATGATCACTTTTCTTTGGATTCTTTACTGATTATAAAGTATGAATAGAAAGAAAAAAGAAGGTGAAACTGTAACGGACCTGCGGAGAGTCCAGATGAGCGGAGACCGATTCTGTGATACTGGGAGAATTCTGAGAGGAAACATTCTGAGTCTGTGACAAATCTGGCATTTTCATTAGAGGACTGCCAGCTTGTTTTCTCAGCTTTTTTCTCCTGGTAATAATTTCATCTCCTGGTCCAACAGCTCCTGGAAAAAACACAACACATTTGACCAATCAGCAGCTTTCGTCATAAAGAAGGAATAACTAGAGGAGGAAGAAATCCTCAGACTCACCTGAGTTCACCTCCTCTGGCATCCTCTCCCCGTTAGAGTATGAGAGTTTTCGTCGAGAGCCAGTGCTCTGCGGGACGCCGTCAAGCAGATGTTTGTCTGGAGACTTCGGACCAGGTTGTGTCTGGATGACCATCTATGAGGGAGAAAAGCTTCTTTGATTAAAACTGCAAATGTTAAGGTCTACTTTCCGATGATTCCTCTCATCGGGATCATTTCTGGTTTTCTGTGCAGGTTTTGGTCTAAGTTCATGACTTTTCCAGCTTCACCTCTGAACAGGGAGATATTTAAAGATGAGATGAACATGTGAGATCCAATGTGATGACACTATTTCAACAAGAGAGAACAGATTTCTCCCTGTATTTAAATATGAAAACACTGAGATTTACACAGAGAAAAGGTGGGTTAGCAAAAATCATGGACTTATTCCGCTATTTGTTCAGGTATCAGAGTTTCTGCTGGTTTCACCAACTCAAATTTAAGACTGTTAAAGAGCATTATGAATGGTCACAGCAATTTATAAACTTTGTCCAGCTAACTGATGATAAATTTGCATTTACCCATGACATATGCAAAATGCTAGTTAGTAAGCAACAGCATATTAACCCACCTGCCTCAAGTCACAGAATGTAATGAAGATGTCTGAGTGCAATGCACTTTCCTTTGACAGAAAATATATTGTATATTCAATAATATATTGAATATCAATCAATCAATCAAATTTTATTTGCATAGCACATTTCAGCAGCAAGGCATTTCAAAGTGCTTTACATATATATTATGTAAAGCATAATCTTGTGAATATACAAAATTAAGTACCAACTTACTTTTTTAAAATGAAGTTAAGACATTTCAGAACCTTATTTTAGATAAATTAATGTAAGGCTTTTAGAGGAAGTGTGGATACCCCTGGATGTGCTGACTTTATTCTTCTCTTATCTTACCTGAATTACAGCCCAGATAACCCATAATCCTGTTTCAACAGGATTTCTGCAGAAGGTAAAGTCAAATCTGAACTCACGCTCTCCTGAATGGCCTTCATCACATTCTCATCCTCCTGCTGCTGTCTCAGTGCTGTGTTGCTGGCTTCCTGTTTGCTGAGTTGTAGCGCCAGGTCCATCTCCTCCTCCTCAGTCATCTCTGAGCAGCAAACATACAAAACCAACAGCATTTATCTAAACAAATCCAAAGAACTGGGCCAAGTGTGTTTGAGTACCAAACCAAAAACATTTCCTATGGGTTAGAAAATACAGAAGCAGGAATGCATTTGAAAGAGCAAGCTTTTGAAAGAATAAGTTCCAACATTTTGAAACTTTCTCCAGTGATTAATAGCCTGCAACAGGAAACAATGACTATCCACCTTTTCGTCTGCAGTGGTTCTTCCTCTCCGTTCGGCGTTTCTCTCGTGGTAATAATGTTGACTGAAGCAAAGACGAGAGCCCATCCTAAAAAACAGATTCCAAACCACAGATGGAATTTACTCTTCTGCAGCTTAATCAGTGAACATATTTTAGGTTCATTTATTAACCCAACTTATACATTAAAAGTATAAGTTTTGATTTTAAACATCTCTACCCTGCTTTCTGTGTCGGTAGAAGCTTTGTCCTCCTGGGTGTTTTCATCCTGTTGGCTATCAGAGGAAACGTTCTGGGTCAGGTTCTTCCTCAGAGCCATCCTGCTCTGCTGCTGAGTCGCTGTGACAGGAAGAAAAATAACACTTGACAGTTTCTATAAACTGAATATAAAAAGTATTCACTGTCTTGGAAGTATTACCCTTTTCTTGCTTTTACAAATCAATCAGAAGCAAAAATGTGGCATTTTGACAAAGAAAATAGTAAAAACAACTCTTAAATGTCAAACTTAAAACTGATTTCAACTAAATAATGACTATTAAATATATTTAACATGGATGCTGTGGTGGCACAGAGGTAAGGCACAACACACATATGGAGGCTTTAGTCTCCAGCCTGAGGACCTTTGCTGCCTGCCCCCCTCTCTCATTACCCACTTTCATGTTTAACCACTCTCAAATAAAGGCCACTGGAGCTAATAAAACCTTTAAAAAATAAATTACATAAAACAAGTGATAATAAAAAATAAAAAGTGCAACTTCTTTTCTAGTCAAAATTAAGAAAACAAGTCTTTTGTTTAAGCCTGTTGAAATAAGCAATGAGATGATTAATTAAATTTTAAATGAACTCAATCATTTCCATTCTGATGAATAATATTTTAGAGTGCCTATAAAACCTCTAAAAAGAGGCAGATGAAGCACGCTGGCTGATTCCTTTCAATGTAAAGGAGCAACATTTCTACTGGATTACTGCTCCTGATTTTCTTTCAGGCAAGAGACAACCACAATCTAGAGCAGCAACCTCTTCAATTCAAAAAGCCCTTCGGTTTTTGCCTGAAATTAAAGATGGTTTTAATATATCCCTCTGCATTGTTTTGAAAATAACTTGTTTTTATTTTAGTTCTTAGGATTCAGGACAAAGACAACAAATCAAATCTTTATAGGTTTAAAAATATACGTCTCTCAGTAGAAATAGGCCAACTGAGGCTCTTCTATATTTAGACAAGGTGACAAATTACATATTGTATTTAGCAATTTAAATACATCTATTATGTACCATCAGTGATATTTTGTTGTTGAACTTCTAAGCAGACGTTTAGAGATACTAAACAAATATTTCCTACTGACTTAATATATAAACTTTTTGCTATTTTTTTATCAAAGGTACTAAAAACTACTTGATCACAAAAGAGCCTTCTGTATCCAGTATCTCTGTATTTGGGTCGTGATCCATAACTATGTGTAAGGATAGACAGATCAGTTAAACTGCAATCAAATGAGTTCAGGACATACTTGTACTAAAGCAGCGTGATGTTAGATTTATTTTATTTTCATATTTGGAAAATCATTGAAAATTAATTAACTCAAGCAATTTGCTTCAATAACTGCAACTCATTTTGTATAGATTCATCACACACACACACACACACACACACACACACACACACACACACACACACACACCGTAGACATACACATACCAAGACATCTTTTGTTTTGTCATTAATTTTTATGATTAAGGCTTTCAGCCAGTTAAAACTCAAAATGTTGATTCTCAGTACTAAATAAGACAAGTAAAAATGATTGTAATTCAGAAATATTTTCATTATTGACTCATAAAAAGGGAAAGGACTTGTTCAAGTGTCAAAACACCTGATTTAAATGAGAGGCTGATTTAAAAAGCATCTGCAACACTTGAAATACAGCCAGTGCTGAAATAGTCATTTAAATCAGTTGTGCTTGGTTGGGACCAGGATTGAAAACACTGGTCAAAAGGAAGATCACAGACTTCAGAAAACCAAAAACAAATGAGGTGGATTAGTAGTGCTTGCCAATAACTGAATGCATTATCCAGGACTGTGACGTTTCATCTCTGTTGTCCAGAAAGTGAGCTGTTATCATGTCATGACAGATTGTCATGTCAGAAGCCTGTTTAGATTTCCTACAAGACTGACTGCTACTGGATAACTTGATTTCTCACAGCAACACCATCTTTGAAGATACTTGGATAATACCAGTTGCATTTTATTTCCCTTACTAAAGTATTTTATATTGAATTTAATCACTTTCTGTACACCGAATCTACATATTAGTTTTCATATTTTCAACTGAATTACTGGATTTAACTTTTACCTAATGTTCAGATTTGTTGCAGTGGACAAGTATGTTGAAACAGTAGGTGAATCCAGACCAACCGCTTCTTTCCCTCGATTTCTTACGTTTTATTGTCACGGAAGTCACAGCAGTTATTACCTGACGACGGCGATGAAGAGTGTCTTCCTCTTCCTCTCATTTGCGTGTGGGATCATCCAACCCTGAGCGCTGACTGACAGGAAAGGCCTAAAGTAACCAAACAAACTTAATAAATTAATGTTTAAAAAGCACAGTCCCGTTAAACAGCTGAATGTTAAATGACAGCGCGCTAGGACGGCGGTTGGTATGGAAACAAACTGAACACACGACACACCAAAAAGCCTCAAATAAAGTTCGTTGGCTCAGTTTCCTGATCAGATAACTATCAAATTACAGCACAAATTAACTTTTAATTTGTTTTTGTGTGTGTTTTTATTTTAATCGAAAAACTACCAAAGACAACAGCAAAGTACCACAATTTCAGTTTTAAAACACTCACAGAGGGTTTTTTTCTCACTTTCGCGGCGCCATGTTTGTTTCTGTCCCGCTACCACGTGATGTCTACGTAAGACGTATGTCACGCTCCAATCCAAAGTCCCATTTCTCAAATCACTGCTGTACACAGCGAAAGACAACACACTTCTTTAATGCACTTCTTTAGAATTGCATTAAAGAATTTATGTATGAATACCTTTCTGACGACTTTTTTATTTTGTGGTTTTAGTCATCTTTTTACTCATTTTTGGCCAAAACAGTATTTTAAAAATTCTAAAAGAGCGTTTATGACTTTACTCTAAAAGGGAATTCCCTTTTGCAGTAAAGTAATAAGATTTAAATAACTCGAATTCGAGTCCTACATTACCTCAGTGATTTATAAATCTAATTACAATCATGTTACCATACTAAAGAACACTATTACGTTCAAACACTGAATGGTATTGTTTTTGAGCTTCAGATATTAGATTTTTTATTTTTGGGGTGCCCCGCCTCTCGCCCGGAACGTTAGCTGGAGATAGGCACCAGCACCCCTCCCAACCCCACTGAGGGACAAGGGTGTTCAGAAAATGGATGGATGGATTTTTGGGGTGGCTTAATTTTGTCCCTAGGCCAGTAGTGGTTTTTGATGCAGCCTATGTGGCTCAATGCCCAGAGCACAATTTTATCAAGGGCAGCACAAATACTTGCTTAGAAAAAACAAAAATAAAAACATGGATGTACGTTGTGGCCCCTTTGAGTTTTCTTTTGCTTCCTGTAATGTGTTAACACTTAGATTGACCAGGGTTGAAGATGATCATTCTGCACACAGATTCTCAAAAGGTTTGGGAATTATTTTGAGAATAAAAAATGGATCCATATTTAGAATAAGGGGCTCACCTTATTCTCAAGAACCACCAATGTCGGTAACTTTGTCTGATGGGAAATTCTCAGCTTGCTCAGCATTTTAGCTGGAGTAGCTTCACATCAGATAAACAATTTCCCCTGATGGATTAATTATGCATATTCTATTCTATTCTATTCTATTCTATTCTATTCTATTCTATTCTATTCTATTCTATCTTCAGCTATTTCTGCTCCACTCTCACTACATCTTGATTCCAAACCTTCTTTTTTATCACTAGCTTTATACCCATTTGGCTTGGATATTAGTTATGCTTCCATCTTTATCTACATTATGTTTGGTGTGTTAAACTTTTAAAACAACAAAAAAAAAGCTACATACTGTTCAAGCATCGTATCAGTATGGCTAAAACTGTCTGTTAGAAGTGAAGCATGATGCCCACTTTAATGAGCAGATGATTAATTACGAAATCCTCCGAGCTTCAAATCAAGGGTTCAAAGTTATAATAGTCCTTAGTTTTATTTGGTATTGCCAATATTTCCTTAATTCCAAGGGCTCTTCATTTATGGCTGACGATCATCCCAAATTCAGCAGATTTTTCTGTACTTACATTGGTTGGGCAGTAGGAGGCACTTTATGACGTGACACCATAGACTCCACTTAAATGAATCTTTCTCAAATCGTTTATTGTCATTTTTAAAATCATTGTTTCTCTGTTTATAGAATCTCATGGCCTTAAGTCTCAATGTTAGAGACACTCTTCTTGCAACATGCTGGTTACCCTTTGGGCTCTAAATGTAGCAGAAACTCAGAGAAAAAGAAATGTCAGTTTCTGTAATATTTTCACATTTGTTTTTTGTTTTTTTTAATGCACTGAGACATATCAGCAATTTTTATCATGTTTTGCTTTCTCCTTGCCAGACAACAATTTAACATGAAGTTTGAATAGCTCTACAGTAATACAATAAGAAAATATAACAGTGCAATTTATGCATACAGTAAAGCTGTTTAAATAACTCAATATAAAGTTATAATCCTAATTCCATCACACCTAAAATTGTGATACATGATGCAATGTCAGAAATCAACTTTATGCAACACTTTACAGATCTTAAAGTTATCTTAACGCACTCCCAAAATTATAATTACACACACAAAAGAAGGATATAATCACAATGTAATAAATATTTCAAACAAAATGTAGTTCACAAACTTTTTTTTCTTTTTTTTCTTCACATTAAAAGTGACACTAAAATAATAAGTTGCAGCTTCAGCTCCACACGTTAACTCAGATTGTCATACACTGAGGAAACTACCAGAACGAAGCCGTTGAGTAACGGGGCTGCTGGCGTTGTTGCCTAGGTGATCCTGAAGCACAACGATCCGGGTCCCTGTCCGTGCGAGATGAGTCCTCGCTGTTAACTGGGCTCTGCGTTGTGTGTTCTTAAGGGTTTTTGTCGAAAGGAAACGAGACAGGAATCTGACACACACGGCGGTTGAAATCGTGGTTGGGACCGTTTATTCGGACCACCCGATAGCGCAGCGGCTTCACCTTTAGAATTCAGAGCAAATACTGCATGTCAACATGTTTCATCAACGCAGTTATTTCTTTTTTTGATTTAAAGATACAGCATATAGAAAAAAAAAGAAGAAAAAGAAAAATGATACAAAACTAACCACTTGAACATCAAAAGTAACATTTGGCTACATAGAGGAGCTGGCGGTCAGTATTGCCTACCTTTAGAATTCAGAGCAAATACTGACCGTTGTACTGCCAGCACACAGTAGCGAACGCCAAGTACGGCGTTCTTCAAAGGACACACTTTACAAAGTTCCACAAGTTCCGAGAAACCGGAGAAATACCAGGGAATTTTTATATATATACATAAAATTGCCTTCTCACCCTCCGCGGGTGGCCCCGATGACCACAGGCACCCTTACCATCTTGTCTGTCTGGATCTGGAAGTCCCACAGGATCTT
>NW_015116974.1:0-678 GCF_001443285.1 Poecilia latipinna | reverse complement strand
TGGAGAAATACCAGGGAATTTTTATATATATACATAAAATTGCCTTCTCACCCTCCGTGGGTGGCCCCGATGACCACAGGCACCACTGTGGTCTTCACCTTCCAGGCCTTCTCCAGTTCCTCTCTGAGGCCCTGGTATTTCTCCAGTTTCTCATGCTCCTTTTTCCTGATGTTGTGGTCACTTGGTATTGCTACATCCACCACAACGGCTTTCCTCTGTTCTTTATCCACCACCACAATGTCCGGTTGGTTCGCCATTACCATCTTGTCTGTCTGGATCTGGAAGTCCCACAGGATCTTAGCTCGGTCATTCTCCACCACCTTTGGGGGTGTCCCCCATTTTGACCTCGGGGCTTCCAGTCCATATTCTGCACAGATGTTCCTGCCACTTGGTTATGTCGTTCCATGTACGCTTTCCCTGCCAGCATCTTGCACCCTGCTGTTATGTGCTGGACTGTCTCAGAGGCCTCCTTGCACAACCTACACCTTGGGTCTTGTCTGGTGTGGTAGATCTGAGCTTCTATTGCTCTGGTGTTTAGGGCCTGTTCCTGTGCAGCCAGGATGAGGGCCTCTGTGCTGTCCTTGAGTCCAGCTTTCTCCAGCCATTGGTAGGATTTCCTGATATCAGCCACTTCAGTTATTTGTCGGTGGTAAATCCCATGTAGATAAAAATGACTAT
>NW_015116973.1:24622-26129 GCF_001443285.1 Poecilia latipinna | reverse complement strand
CTTGGACGTCCTTTCTATCTAATCTGCATCTCTCCTCTTTGTTCACCTGAAGAAAAGTGTAATGAATTCACTGAGGTGATTCCTGGCCTTGGCCAGTCAGTTTTGTTTGTCCAAGTTATAATAGAACCTTGTCACAAAGCGGAGAAAAAATGTGAAAGAAAAAAAAGAGGATCAGACACAAGATTTGCAAAAAAAAAACAACAAAAAAAAACAGTTAATCCCTTGAATTTATTTGCAAAATGAAATTTGTCAAAACTTGATAAGCATAGACCACTGCTTAGTTTAGGAGAATTGGATCAGATTCTTCACTTTGTTATTCTAAGTGTAAATAAAGTTGTGAACATTGAAAGGAAAATGCTGTTGTTTAAAAACAGAGCCTTCAGTTTATTACTTTGTCCACAAGGGGTGCCCAAAGTCGGTCCTCAAGGGCTGGCATCCTACATGTTTTAGTTATCTCCCTGGTTTAACGCATCTGGCTCGTTAGAAGGTCTAAGAAGAATACTGACATGCTGAAAAGGTTGTTACTACCACCGGGGCAATAAATAAAACGTGCAGAATGCTCACCCTCAAGGAATCAACTTTGGGCACCACTGGTCAGAGGGTCTTGGCTCTCCACTGTTGTGAAACAGTATTGCTTCCTGGAGGAGTGGATTGTGTTGAGGTTTTAAATTTTACCTACTTTCTAATCTTTTTTCAATGGGTCTCTATGACTGACGTCTATATATAAAAAACAAATAATGGAAACAGAATATTAAAATATATTTTATTGTCTTACAGAGGGATTATTCAGGTGTCACAGTAGCAAGTTAAGGTCAGAGTGAGAATATGAATACANTTGTCTGTGGTCTTTTTATATAGGTTCGAGAAAAAGTATCTATTAGGGGTTAGTAGCACTTTAGTTCTCCTTTTAACTTAAAATATATCACACATTTAAGGCACATTTAAACTTCAAGGAATGTCTGAGATAATTGAAAGTCAGGAAGATACAACTTTCCGAAAAAATGTGGTTGTCATTAGGGGTGAAATAAATGATTGTATCATGATGAATTGATTATTGAAATAATCATCAATTGGAATATGTAGATTTAAAAAACAAGCAATTTACATAAAGAACAATACTGTTTAAGCAGATATTAAGTCATTCCTGTAATTTCACAGTATTTAATTGAAACATGCAGAAAACAATGGATGTAAGCATGTGATGGAGGAGCCGTCACGAGCTGGAAATATGCAGTCTTTGTCAACATGCGAGCACGCCCACACACGCATACACACAAACGTATGCACAACCGCTCACTTATTTTTTGTTGCAGCTTAAACTGACACAGGTCATCATGGAGGATGTCTGTGGTTAACTCCTGACAAGACACACTGAAGGTGTTGCTGTTTGTCTGTCTTAACCTTCCTTGGACGTCCTTTGTATTTAATCTGCATCTCTCATCTTTGTTCAATCAAAGAAAAGCATAAATTCAAGTGATCCCCAGCCTTGACCAGTCTTTTTTTTTTT
>NW_015116973.1:7264-19536 GCF_001443285.1 Poecilia latipinna | reverse complement strand
AGGTCTTGGTCAACCGTGTCGAAAGCTGCACTGAGGTCCAACAGAACCAGCACTGTGGTTCTTCCACATAATCTGTACATAATGTACAGAATCTTATTCCAGGCGCCTCCTCTTGGACTAACACTGAAAACTAATATTAGTTGGCAAATGATCTGGCTACTCTGCTCAAATAGCTGCCCAGTGAAACAGTGTAAACTTTTAACAAGGTTTTAAGCCTTAGCTTTGGAAAACCCTCAGTTACTCTATATAAAAGAATGTTACTTAAATGCCTAGGATACTTAAAACAATTTAAAATGTATATAAAATATATTGTAGGTTATTTTCCTGCTGCTTGACTCAGCAGGAAAAATACTACAGCTTATAGGAAATACAGCAGTCTACCTTCTCACATGACAGAAATGTCATAATCTCACTATCAGTTCTGCACTTCACACAGCCTTTACCAGTGAATACACACTCTCTGGTTGGTCATTGCCTCTCATGTTTGTGGCTCCCTTACTTAAAGAAGGTCCCACTGTGCTGTAGGTGGTGGTTGGGGAACAACCTTCATCTTCAGCCGTTTCCTTTGACGTTTCAGTTTGATCTTTTCTCTGGAAAACAAACATAATCAGTGAGTAAAATATTAGAAAACAGCCATGGTAAAGGTTTTCTTCAGTGTGAATTTAAACAAAACATCATGTCCCTTAACTTTTTACATACATCATTAGCTGCTAGTGTGTCAGAGTGGCTGAACAGATGTGGTTTGTGCTACAGTAACAAATAGTTAGCATGAAAAAGAAGCAAAGCTTAATGAAAAAAAAAAGGAAAAAAAAAACTGGGATCAAAGTTTGTGTTGCATTATCTCATCCATTTGCAGTTTTTCACATTGAAACACACATTTGACCTGCAAGTTTTAAAACACTAAACGTAGGTTTTTGTCCAATTAAAGTACAATAATGGACAATTCCAATCATCCTGGGACAGCGTTCTCCATGTTTATATAGTTGTCATCCTACTAACACCTGCTAATGTTTAGGGTAAAGGATTGCAGCCTGTTGGAGAACTTGGTGACAGACAAGAAAAGCTCTTAAACTATTTTAATCAGACACTGAAGCAGATTCTGTAGCATGAGAATCAGAAACCTTTAACTTAGGAAAATGTTCAATAGCAAAAATGAGGCATTTACCAGACAGAGAGGCTGCAGAAACAAATATTAGTTTAAAAATTATAACTAATTTCAGCTTGGAATTAAAAGAACTAGCTATACAGCTGACTCATACTTTAAATTACAAAAATGTTTTTCTGACATTTTCAGATTAATTTAATCTAACATTGTCTGTTAATTATTAAACTATATTTTTATACACAGAGGGGAGCAATGCCATCACTTACCTCAGGAAGAGAATATATCGTGTTGTCAAAGTTGTTGTCACCTGCTGGTCAGACATAAAGAAATACTTTATACTTCAAAAGATTTGCTTTGAATATTGATATTTTATTTTTGCTCTAATTACCTGTATTGACTACTATTTTGGTCTATTAGATAACTTGAATTGTGCCTACATTATGTCCAAATTTTGATTTTTTTATCCTCACCCTCAGAATAGATATTGTAACATTATAAGTTTGTAAGTTTAGTTTTAAGTTACCTTTAACAAAACTTAACTTAAAAATCAATAATTACAACCTAACAGGTATTCTAAGCTATTTTGAATTAAAAATGTTTAACTAAACAGTTACTCCTTAAACCCTGCTATTGTAAATTAAAATCACTAGTAAATATTGTTGACATTAAAGTAAATCCACATATATACATACACAACACTTTGCTATGATAAAAGGCCTTCACTTGAATCGTGCTTTATCAAGTTAGAGGACTCCAAAGCATTTCACATTACATTTACCTACCTCTTTACCTTCCACTCTGATGGTGGTAAGATACATTGTAGCCACTATGTGACAGACTGACAGAAAAAGAAAAGGTTGAAGTGTTTTGCCCACAGACAGAAGGACTGATGCAGAAGAACCAGATGCTTGAACTGGCAACTCACTGGTAACAGGAAGAACTACTACCTCCTGAACCACTGTCGGCCCCAATATTTTTTTTTTATTATTATTTTATAATTGCTACTCCTTCTTAAAGCCCATATTAATTATCAATCCACAGTTGTGATGTAAACAGAAATAACATTTCCTTATCCTTCCAAATCTTAATTGTGCATTACTTTGTGTTAGTCTATGATATATAATAAAATAGGGACATCAATACTTTTTGCAAGACAATGAATCATAGGCTAGACAGATATTGGTTAACCACAACTTAATGGAAACCTGAACTTACTTTTCTTGCGAGTCCGACATAGAATATAAATTATAGGGAGTAGAAGAACCAACAGGATCATTGTAATATACGAGTAATGTTTTCTGGGTTCTGACAAAAAAGAGAAATAGTTCAGTTGTACTGGTGAATGTACGGTAAACAAAAACTGTATATTTCAAGATAAAACTATTGCTGTGAAAGTAAGGATGAACTAAATTCATGTCATACTTTTCAGTGAATTTGAAATAGAACTTTTTTGTTCATAAATAGGCAGGTTTAAATATATAGATTCTCTAATTTAACCAATAAAGCATTAAAATACAATAAGTGAACAAGCAAACAATTTTCATCAGTTTTACAATTGGGTTAAAACCAAAATGTTGTTTTTCTTTTCATGATGTCTTACCATTATTTGTACAGTGATTCTCAATCTGTTTGATGGATTCATTCCTGCTGACTTGGTTGCTATGGTTACAGACAATTGATTCTTTCAACTTGTAGATATGAAGAGAAGAGCCAGATTTGGTGACCNTATATATAAACCTCAGGAAGAGATTTTTTTTCAGTCCTCAATGCCTCCAACAAAGTCACTCATTATGACCAAATGTCTCCTTGCAGCTGCTTAAATCCCAGCAAAGTGATGAGGAAGATTACGGACAGGTGTGCAGTCTGAAACAGGCCAGAGATCTTCTATTCAGGCAGAAGACTCACTCACAGAAAAGCACATTCACACACAGGATCAAACTCTTTAGCTGATTAGCTTAGAGATACAAGAAACTTAATGTTGTTTCTAGAACTGTTGGCAATTTCAGTTGATTGTGTTACTATGATGCGATTTCTTTTTACACCAAAAGTCAGAACTAAGGTTTATATCACAACTAATTAAAGAAAAAAAAAGTATAAGTTTTCACTCAAAACTATTTTTAGATATTGGCTATAAATTGATTACTCTCCTCTTAGTTACTGCTGATAAAAGTCATTGTTTTCTATTAGAAATTAAGTGAAAGTGTCCCCCATAGTGTGTGAAATAGCAATATGTGAAGTTCAGTAGCAATATCTGAAGTTCATAAAGAAGAAAACCTTTTGAAAACAGAACTTTCTCTCATAATATCAGTCGTTCAAACATAAAGATAAGAATAATGACAAAAAATAAAGCGAAAATGCACTATATTCTGAATATGTTTGAATAATAAAGGACGTTTTCTTTTTTAAGATTGTCCCATCCAGCCCCAGTAGCCAGTTTTCCTTTTTAAGCTCATCTTTTCCGTTGTCAGAGTTTTGAAGGGAATCGATATAGTGGTAGGAGAAAACAAGAGAGAGAAAGAGAAGCATATTTTTAAGTATGAAAATGTGACAACATTTAACACATTCTAAGAGGAAATATGAAATCAGATGTGTCATTTCCAAGATGACTCATATTACATGCAAGACCAAAACATAAAACTCACTGAGAAGTGTGTTAGCCCTTCATCTTACCACCAAAAAGACTCTTTATCAAAGTGTTTTAAGTTTAACCACATCTGAACATAAAAATATATAATACACTTGATTCATTTATAATAAGGATTGTTCCAATCCTCCACTCATTTTATGGTTTTAAGTGTTTAAGTGAAGGAAATATTGACCCTAAAAACACACTCAATCCTGACCTTTTTCAACATATTTGTTATTTTTATTAAAACTTGCCTACATCACTTCCTTATGTTTGTCAGGATAAACCCTTCATCAGTCTTTAATATTGTTAGAAATATTAAAGACTGACTTATTAAAGAAAGACTTTCAGCTTTAAGTTTGTTAAAGCTGAAAATCAAAACTTAATTTCAGACTTGTCCAGCAGTTGTGCACACAGTGTATCCATTGCTCTAGTGCCTGCTGATGCATATTCAACACATGCCAGTTGTCTAATTTATACCTAATGAAGTTATTTTGCACACTAATGTTAAATACATTATAAATTCAAATGAACAATCTTAGTTTAAATTAGAATATGTTGAACAGCATAGCCACTTTGTCTTATTGCAAATAAAGCCAGGCAGTAATGTAAGCAGATATACGTGTCTGTCTGTGAGTTTCAAATGGATGCTTTCTGCTGAGAACAATAATAGCAGTCTTTTCTGGTTACAGAACGAACGCAAAACATATTTGTCACATCTTAAAAGAGAAGTGATGGTGACATATTTATTAGCAATGAGGAAGAGAGATGAACAGCCTTTCACATGAAATACTTGCAACATGACTTGTGAAACCAAGTTTAAGGCTTGGTGTGATCAGCCACCTGATCATTGCAAATCAAACTAACTTTGGATTTTGTGCATGAATCATTCAGACATCACTAGATGAGATATAGTTACAAAGCTCTGTTCTATTGTAAAATGATTACACAGGATGGTTCATATAGTAATGCATGCTCTTTACAGGAAACATGTCACCTACATTATGTGGTGCTGGTGATAAGTATATGCATATGCCCTCCTCCTCCAAAGCAAGACTGAAAGCTATACTGGTAAACCTTTCCACAGTTACAGAGAAATTCCACAGACTGATGTAAAATTCAAGTGAAGATGATACAACTGGAGGAGGTGATGTGGCAAGAAAAGCAGCAAAAAAACTTTGAAAACTACTTCCTATGTGTCCTGTGAGAATAGATTATGTTCACTTAGAAACGAGAAATGTGATCTAGTGATTTTCAAACAGCTCGTGTAGACCACCATACAGACCATAGGGTCTGTATGGTGGTCTTAATTACTTTATTGACTCTTAACTGTGTCTGTGGAGGAATTAGCCCCTCACTGACAGGTGTTGTATTTTGTACTTTCTATACTCTAATTTAATGTATAAATATTTTTTTTTTTGTGGTTAAACCTGATTTATTTAATGAAGATTTTGTTCTGATAAATCTCTCCTTCTCGTTGAGGTCACCTGGTCATGTGTTGCCAAGGCAGCAACCCATGAGCAGTGCTGACGAGGATCTGGTGTTTTCTATCAGCCTCACTGGGAAGATCCACACTGATTGAGAGGGAGGGGCGATGTTTTGGATTTGGTTTGGGCCCAGATTGTGTTTTAGTTTTTAAGTTGTTAAAGTTAACTATAATTATGCAACAGGTTTTTCTAGAAATGTCGTTGAGGGTTTGTACATTTTCTATCTGGAAATGTAAATACTGTCTCCACCCCTTAATTAGAACAGATATGAGCTGATGAGTTAGAAGCTGGGTGGTTTACAACAGGGGGAGCCTCTCTTTCTCTTGTGTTGATGGGTGAGAAAAGTGGAAATGATGTCTTGCTGTAAAAAGTGTTTTTAAAGAAGCATATATATTAAAAATATATATATATACTTGAGTTTTGCAGCTTTAGGATCCTGTAATTTCAAATTTTGGAGGGCACTAGTTTGTTTTGCTGCCTTTTTAGACCTGAAAGGTTTTACATTCAGCTCTCAAGCCCTACAGTGTCTAAATAAAAGCTCCAAGCATAAAGTGTGAGATTGTCATCCCAACCCCACCTACAAAAGTAATTATGTCTGCAGTGACTCAGTGTCTTAAGCATGACCATGTACGTACATGTTGGTTGTTCTAGTCGCCTCTTCATACACTGAAAGCTAACATTAGCTGAAAAATTATCTGGCTGATAATTAATAGCTTGAGAATTAATAAACATGGAGACATTTCAGTGAAAACAAAGGTGGACAAACGTTTGATATTTTAAGACTTTAAATATTTATTCTCTAACTAGAATAAATATTCTTTCTTCCTGGACAGCTGTTTTTCCTGACTTCTCCTTGGTTCATGAGGCATAAACCTTTACAATCACGTTTTATAACAGGATTATTTTAGAACAAAAGAATGTGACCAAAAATTTTAAATGTTAAAAACAAACAGAAACATCTATAATTACCTTGTATTTGAAGTGTGAGGACCAGCAACAGGTGAAATAGAAATGTAACAATCAACATTTCTCCCACCGTACATGAGGATGTTCTCTTCTTATGTATTTCCTTTCAACCTGAAACATCCATGTATATATATATATATATATATATATATATATATATATATATATATATATATATATATATATATATATATATATATATATATATATATATAAATATATGCATCTATTTTAATGAGCCTTTGTGAGTCAACCAATTTCAAAATAGCTGACAGGAAACACGACCCAGTGCTCCTAATCTGTACTTAAAGCATTGATCTCATACCCAGAACCCATTTTCTATGTGTTGCATACTTTTAGTCAGAATTTGTTTTTTGTGATGTTGTACATTTGAGTGCAAAGGGATGTTCTGAATCTGAGAATACAACTTTAACTTGATTACTAGTTTGTTCATCCATCCATCTTCTGTACACCCTTGTCCCTAGTGGTGTTGGGAGGTGCTGTTGCCTATCTCCAGCGAACGTTTCGGGCTAGAGGCGGGGTCACCCTGGACAGGTTTAATTCAATTATTAATCCCTAAGCGAAAAATGTTGTATTATAAAAGGTTTTTCAGAGTCATTTGTGATGGCTGTGAGCAGGAAGGATAACAATACATGAAGAAGCCTCTGAATACAAGTTATTGGATGACGGTCTGATGATGATTATGCTCAGGGTTGTCTGTTATGATGTTCATGTTACTAAGTATGCTACAGGGCACAAAGTTACTGACTGATGCTACTGCTCTGGCAGATGTTTACAGAAAATTACTCTCTCCATTACAAACTTGTACAGGATAGCATCTTGCTACAAACACTGAATGATTTCACCTTCCTCAAGAAGTACTGTATGCTTGGGGGTTAGTAACACTTTAGGTCTCCTTTCCATTTAAAAGATATCACACATTTTAGGTCTAAGACTTCAAGGAATGTCAGATAATTGAAAGTCGTAAAGATACAACTTTCAGAAAAAATGTGGTTGTCTTTGGGGGTGAAATAAATGATTGAATGATGAATAAATTATTGAAATAATCGTCAATTGGAGTATACAGATTTTTAAAAAAGCAATTTACATAAAGAACAATACTGTTTAAGCAGATATTAAGCCAAACATGCACAAAACAATCCACGTCAGAATGCCCGCACACATACACACAAACATATGCACAACCACTAACTTACTTCTTTTTGCAGCTTAAACTGACGTGGTTCATCGTGGGTGCACATGCGGTTTCCTGTTTCAGTCGTCATATCCATCTTGTTTTCAGCTTCAAACATTTCCCGGTTCTATTTTCATGCGCCAGGAGTCAGAAAGCATCGAGTGTCTTCTATTAAATTGAGTACTGATCTCTGATCACAAGTTTATTTATATTTTTTTCTTTTATTATCATTATTATTACTTTGTATGCTTTAAGAGTTGAGTTAAAAGTAATTGTTCAGCTTTATTGCTTGTTTGGTCTTTCTGTGGGCGGAGCCTGTGGCTTTAAAAGCCAAAAAGAAAAGGAAGTCAGTCTGTGGTTAACTCCTGACAAGTGAAGGTGATGGACTCTTGAACTGACTGTTTTGTTAGTTTTGTCTGTTTTAACCTGCCTTGGACGTCCTTTCTATCTAATCTGCATCTCTCCTCTTTGTTCACCTGAAGAAAAGTGTAATGAATTCACTGAGGTGATTCCTGGCCTTGGCCAGTCAGTTTTGTTTGTCCAAGTTATAATAGAACCTTGTCACAAAGCGGAGAAAAAATGTGAAAGAAAAAAAAGAGGATCAGACACAAGATTTGCAAAAAAAAAACAACAAAAAAAAACAGTTAATCCCTTGAATTTATTTGCAAAATGAAATTTGTCAAAACTTGATAAGCATAGACCACTGCATAGTTTAGGAGAATTGGATCAGATTCTTCACTTTGTTATTCTAAGTGTAAATAAAGTTGTGAATATTGAAAGGAAAATGCTGTTAATAGAGCTATTGATTTATCAATAATTATTTTCCTATGGAAAAAGCAGAGCCTTCAGTTTATTACTTCATCCAGAGGGTCTTGGCTCTCCACTGTTGTGAAACTGTTGCTTCCTGGAGGAGTGGATTGTGTTGAGGTTTTAAATTTTACCTACTTTCTAATCTTTTTTCAATGGGTCTCTATGACTGACGTCTATATATAAAAAACAAATAATGGAAACAGAATATTAAAATATATTTTATTGTCTTACAGAGGGATTATTCAGGTGTCACAGTAGCAAGTTAAGGTCAGAGTGAGAATATGAATACAGAAGTATAATTATACATACATATACTTTTAGTTAGGAAACATAACACAGTTTAACACTGAAAACCTAACCAGAGAAAGGAAATGCACTGTAATATATGAGAATTTATATGTTAGGTATTATATGTATATGCAATTTATATGTTGTTTATTGAGTGCCTGTCAGTATAATCTCAGGTTCACTGCAAATGGCCGTCATGCAGGTGGCTGAGAATACATCAGATGTAATGGTTAACAAGAAATATACAGAATCACCGTTTCTTGACTTTCAAAAATCAATCTATAGACAATATGTTGCTGATAAAAAGTATTAAAGATATGGAATTAAAGAATTAGTACAATGCACAAAAGAAAGTCATCCTTGTATATCAGTATGTACAGATAACTGATGTTTACTCTACATTTTTAAAGGTGTAGCACAAAGTTCAGTGCTGGGGCCTAAACAGAAATGTCATAATCTCACTATATCAGTTCTGCACTTCACACATCCTTTATCAGTGAATACACACTCTCTGGTTGGTCATTTCCTCTAATGTTTGTGGCTCCCTTACTTAAAGAAGGTCCCACTGTGCTGTAGGTGGTGGTTGGGGAACAACCTTCATCTTCAGCCGTTTTCTTCGATGATTCAGTTTGATCTTTTCTCTGGAAAACAAACATAATCAGTGAGTAAAATATTAGAAAACAGCCATGGTAAAGGTTTTCTTCAGTGTGAATTTAAACAAAACATCATGTCCCTTAACTTTTTACATACATCATTAGCTGCTAGTGTACCAGAGCAGCTGAACAGATGTGGTTTGTGCTACAGTAACAAATAGTTAGCATGAAAAAGAAGCAAAGCTTAATGAAAAAAAGGGATCAAAGTTTGTGTTACTACATTGACTCATTCATTTGCAGTTTTTCACATTGGAACACACTTTTGACTCCACAACTTTTAAATTGCTAATTCCAAGTTGTTTGTTGTTGTTGTTGTTTTTTTTGTCTAATCAAAGTATAAGAGTGAACAATTCCAATCATCCTGGGTCAGTGTTATCCATGTTTAGATGGTTGTCATCCTAACTACCCCTGCTGATGTTTAGGGTAAAGGATTGCAGCCTGTTGGAGAATTTGACAAAATTCTCCAACAGAAAAAAAGGGTTTTAAACTATTTTAATAAGATACTGAAAAATATTCTGTACCATGAGAATCAGAAACCTTTTAATTTAGGAAAAGTTTCACTAGCAAAAATGAGTCATTTATCAGAAGCTACAGAAAGAAATATTAGTTTAAAACATGTAACTATTTTGAACTTACAATTAAAAGAACTAGCTACACAGTTGATTCATGCTTTAAATTACGAAACTATTTTCTGACATTTTCAAGTTCCTTTACCAAATATTGGCTGATAAATTATTAAACTACATATTTTAAGCACAGATGAGAGCAATATCATCACTTACCTCAGGACAAGCATATGTCGTGTTGTCAAAGTTGTCATTGTTACCTGCTGGTCAGATATGAAGAAACACTCAGAGGTTTGGTTTGAATATTGGTATTTTATCTTGCTCTAATTACCTGTCCTGACTACTGTTTTGGTCTATTAAATAACTTGAATTGTGCCAACAATATGTCCAAATTCAGTTTTTATATCCTCATCCTCACAATAGATATTGTAACATTATAAGTTTATAAGTTTAGTTTTAAAAATCAATAATTACATCGTAAGGGGTATTCTAAAAATGATCAATTAAATAGTTATTCTATAACCCTGCTGTTGTAAATAAAATCACTAGTAAATATTCTTGACATTAATGTGAATCCACATATATACATACACAACACTTTGCTATGATAAAAGGCCTTCACTTGAATCGTGCTTTATCAAGTCAGAGGACTCCAAAGCACTTCACACTACATTTACCTATAAACACTCTGATGGTGGTAAGATACATTGTAGCCACTATGTGACAGACTGACAGAAACAGATGAGGATGGTGAAGTGTCTTGCCCACAGACAGAAGGACTGAGACAGAAGGACCAGAAGTTTGAACGAGCAACCCACTGGTTACAGGAAGAACTACTACCTCCTGAACCACTGTTGGCCCAAATAATTAAAATGTTATATTTACAATAATTATTTTATAATTGCTACTCCTTCTTAAAGCCCATATCTATTACCAATCCACAGTTGTAAACAGAAATAATTTTTCTTATCCTTCCAAATCTTAATTGTCCACTACTTGGTGTTGATCTACGATATAAATCCCAACAAATAATTTGACATAATGTAAAAATATAATAGGGACAGAAATACTTTTTGCAAGACAATGCATCATAGGCTACACAGATATTTGCTAACCACAACTCTTAATGTAAACCTGAACTTACCTTTCTTCCATCCAGGATATCGAATATAAACTATAAGGAGTAGAGGAACCAAAGGGATCAATGCAAATAACCCGTAATATTTTCTGGATTCTGACAAAAAAGAAAGAAATAGTTCAGTTGTACTGGTGAATGTAGACAAAAGCTGTATGTTACAAGACATATTTCAAAACCATTGCCATGAAAAATTTTAAATAGAAGGTCTTCATTTAAAATTTAAAATTGCTTTAAAATTTCATATTCTCTAATTTAATCAATAAAGTATCCAACAAAAATAATTGAAGAAATAAAACAAACATTTATCAGTTTTACAACTGGGTTAAAACCAAAGTGTTATTTTCTTGTCATAAAGTATTACCTCCATGTTGAGGGCAGTAACCCTCAATCTTTTCTTTGGATTCATTCCTGCTGACCTGGTTGCTATGGATACAGATGACTGACTCTTTCAACTGATAGATATGAAGAGAAGAGCCAGATTTGGTGACCGATCTTCTCTCTCCTCCCTCCTGGTTACAGGTTTGATTATCACATCTCATAGTGATGCTGATGGAAGAGTCATCTGTCCTGCAGGTCGCTGTCAGGTTATAGAAGGAGGAGGAGGAGGAGCTGGACGCACAGGTGAAGCTGAGATCAACTGGAGACACTGGATCTGAGGGGGAAAGTTAATTTCAGACATTTAAGAGTAAAAAATTTAATAAAAGGTCAGAATCAAAAAAGAATGCAAATCAGAGCAACATTGTTCTTAGAGAATTTTGTTTTAAATTATACTGTTTATGAATATGGATTTCATTAATAAAGGCAATAAACCCAAACCGGGAGGTATGGCAAGATTATTTATTAGATTACATGTGTTGGAATTTTCACTTATCAATTTGAAAGTATGCAGCTATTTATTCTGCTATCTAACATACGCAGGTCAGAAACATAAATATCAGAAAAACTTACCTAGAACTGTAACGTTGCACTGAGTCAGTGTTTGTTCTTTAGGCGATATTACCTTTGCAGTATAAATACCACTGTGTGACTTCTGAAGATACTTTAATTTCACACTGTAACTTTTTTTTAAAACTTCAACATTTCCAGATCGACTGTTAACAACAGTTGGTTGGGAGCCATTTAAAAACTCTACCAGTACATCATCTTTGAATCGCCATGTCCAAATGCGAGAATTTGATGGAATTTCAGCTTCTGTGAGATTAAGAATCAGATCATCTCCAGTCTTCACAAATACATCAGTCACTGCAGAGGAACCTGAAAAATGGAAAACAAAATAAATTAAAACTAAACTGAGATCAATACAAATTTCTCATGAACGTTTGACTGAACAAATTGATTCTCTACATTGTTTTACAAAGCCATTCCTCGTTTACAAAACCCTTCCAACAAGAGTATAATCAGGTGTTGTGTGGCCATTGCTCACACCGACTTTAAACAA